>NC_030426.2:15168698-15283698 GCF_001660625.3 Ictalurus punctatus | reverse complement strand
CTGTATTGCTTGTATACATTGGAACGAAATGTCATTTCTTCAGGACCGCTGTGCAGCACGGAACAGTACGCAAGACTACATAAAGTGAAATACACAACAGTGTGAGACGAGTGCAAGACAGGACATGGGCTGTAAACTGTAAGCTATTGTGTAATGTAGCAGCACAAGTATAGCAGCGAAATTGGCAGCAAAGTTCCATGTGTCTGATGCAGCTATGTAAAGAGCAGGTGTGCAGTGGTGCTGAGTCTTACTGGGTTAGGTGTTTGACTAGCCCAGGTGAGCATTGGGAGGCAGTAGGGTGTTGAGTAATAACACTGTTGCGGAGTCTGCTAGTGAACATAGTGTATATAACATATATACTGAATGTGTTTACAGCTCAGTCATTGTCACTATTTTGCTGTGCATTGTGCTAAATGGTGTACTGAAGCCATGTTGTTAGTTATATTCATTGTTGTGTTGTACAGGGCACTAAGGGAATCTCTACTCAGTCCCTGAAGAGTCTAATCTATGAGCGAGGACAGACATTTAGGAGTCAGTCACAATTACAGGATTTGAGAAACAACCTAGAGGACAAGCTAAAGCAAAGAGTGAGGGAGCTGCAGATGAGCCAGGGAAAATCTACACCTAACACACACATGCTGGGTAAGAACACACACACACACACACACACACACCACACAACAGAAGCACACAGTCCACTTATATTATATGCACACACACAAATACTTTCTAAGTCAGTTAAGCACATACACCACGCACAGACCATTAAGTCATCACAAAAATGTATGCATGTTATGTCTGTCATATGTTTACTTTTACTATTAACTGTGCTTGTGTTATAGTTAAAAATCTAATAACCATAAAGCACCAGGCCGTAGTGATTCACACCACAACTATAACGATCATGACACAGAGAAAGGATATCGTTGGAATCACATTCAGAGCGCTTTTTTTTTTTCCAGTAGATGAACGATAAACACATTGACAGCCAATCAGAATACATCCTGCTTTAAAGAGCTCACACATTTAAAGCAGAAGACGACATAACTGCAGCGCATGCTTATAATAAACAGAATGATATTGTGTGTTGGTGTGGACACTAAAATAGTTATCGTTCTTGGTGTGAACAGGCCTTAAGTTACCGTGAATGGTTGTGCTTTATGTCTGATTAGTTCTGCTCTTGGGTTTTTCTTCAGCTAGAAAGATGCGTCGTAGTCCAGTCATGGAACAGAGCCCTAGACGCAGACAGTACAGTCCCAGAAACTCCCTACAGAATCATGAGATTCATCAGCCTCCTACAGCTGCACCACGCTCCAAAGCTCCTTCACTCACACCGATTCTACCAGCACAGCAAAAGAAGAGCAGGTGCTTCCCTACACACACACACACACACACACACACACAGTGTGTCATCTGCGCACACACAAATAAGATATATCTATGACATGAAAAACTAGTTTCAGGTAACTCTTTTGTAAGTCTGTATCTTTTGTACGTCTGTCAGTGGGGGTAACGCAGAGTACATGTCCTCATCCTCATTTCTTAGAAATTTTGTCCTATTCTGTTGGGTTGAAAACTTCTGTGTTACTATAAAAATATAGCAGGGCTCAGCAGGGTAACGAAGGCTCAGTGCATACATCAGACTGAACAGCATAGTGACAGCAAACTATCAACTGCTGCAGCCCATTCAAGGCCAGTCCTAATGTCCTCTGGGTGTTTCATTACAGAGATCCCAACAGTGTTGTGCTCAACGACTGTCTGGGTCATATGCATGATCTGTGTGATTCACGTAAAGGTAAAATTAATCAATCTTAAGAAAAAAAATCAGATGAAAAGTAGAGTTGAGAAGGTGGAGAGGAAGGAGGTGTGGAATGCATTAGAAGACTGTAAAGCAAACATGTAGAAGATGAATAGTTGACATCAAGTGTGTAGGTTAAAAGCTAGATGAGTTTTTAAAATACGTATAAGAATAAAAGAAAGACAGTGACCTTGACCAGGATAAAATGATAAAGTAGTTACTGAAGATAAATGAATGAACAAAAAGGGAAATATTTGAATGCATTTATATTCCACATAATTCATAGCAAGTTTATCTGGGCTTTCACTCATAGACGGACAGTTCTTCTATGATACATTCACATTTAACTTAACTATTGCCACTATACAATACAAATACAATAAATAAGTACATTATAGGAGAGTTTCCTACATTGTAACTTTTAATACAATATTCAGTTATTCATTTAGACTATTTTCTCTATTTTGCATTTATATTTCTTTGCATGTCACAGTATTGTGACTATTTTTTTTTTACTTATCTTTTCCACCATTTTGTTGCAGGTTGTTCCAGTGTTTTCAGCTTTTGTTTTTTCAAGTTGACCCTCATTCCAAAATTCGCTTTGCATTACTCACACTCTAAAAAACACTGGGGTACAAACATCCCAAATTGGGTTATTTTTAGCCCAACGGCTGGGTAAATAAAGGACAGAAATCATTTTGGGCTAAACTAACCCATCAAGTTGGGATGTTAATTTTAACCCAGCAAATGGGTTGTTTTTCAACCCAAAGTATGGTTTCATTTTTACAAAAAATGCTGGGTTCATTTTATTTCATGAATAGGTTAATATTTTCAGGGTTATTTTTATCCTTTGAAAATGTCAAATATAGCACATTATAAACAAATATGTCAACATGCTATCTCCTTTATTTATACATGAGAAGGTGTTCAGAAATATATTGCTATAGCTGCTAGAGGGGCGTTTATATATAGACTTTGAAGTAAATGACTCAAGTAAGTCATATATTTAAGAAGAAAACGTCAGATTTTGACCAAAGGAGACGTTTAAAACATCCAAAAAAAGAAACTGAGTAACCAACTTACAATCCAGTGGGCATTACAAACAAGTAAGCTAAAGCTAATGCAGATTGCGGTGCATTTAATGTCATGTAAACTAGACTATTATCGCACATTTTTTTCTTTTTCTGGTGTACACTAATGGTTTCATGGATAAATATATTGATACAACCTTGTTTCTCCAAAATAAATCTAACCGTCTGTCCGTGTGAAAACCGCTACCTCCACCTGTGGTGAAGTCGAACAGTCTGCACTGAGTTAATTTGACCCTAGGAACTGGGCTGAGGCGCCAGGGTGGGGGAGGGGTGCATTGATTCAACTGTCAGTGAAAATGACCCAGCTATTAACTCAACGGTTGGGTTGCACAAAACTACCCAAAACTGAGAAAACAACCCAATTAAATGACCCAAAAGGATCAACCCAGCATTTGGATAGAAAAAAATAACCCAGTATTTTTAGACTGTAATGTTTTTTTACAAGTTGTGCAGCTGTTAGATGCATCTAACATAATCCACACACCATCGAATTACTGAGGGAAATGCAAATGAGCGGATTATATTTTGCACTCTTTTATTCTGCATTCTTCACACATGCAAGGCTTAGGTCAATATTTCCTCTTCTTATCAGCAAGTGCTGATGTGTGTTTAATGTATGTTTTCCCTCTCTCAGTACTCCACCCTTCAGCTCAGAACAGGAAGATGACGACGAGTCAGGCAAGGACAGCGCCTACATCACCAGCTCTCGGGACAAACCGTCCACCTCTGTTCACCTCACACCAACAAAGGAACAGCAGATAGTAGAACATGAGCTCAACTGGTCAGACAGCGATGATTCAGATGACTCTTACACACAAAAGCCACAACAGGCTTTTAGTACACATGGTGAGAGAATGAGAGATATTGTTGTTAGAACAGGTTGTGTCAGTTCTATCAGACACTCTTATTTATAGCGTCCTAAGGTTTGTTTGGAAGCTAGTCTTCAAGTTGGAAGGTGAGAGGTCACTGATTTGCCTCCAGTTTGCCACTTGTGGGTGTGTCTAGTTGACCTGCCATCTCTGTGCTCTTTGGTCTCAGGTTCAGTTGTTCAAACGCTGACAAGGAGTTTAGAAAAACAGATGAGCAGCAGCATCACAAATCCTGTAGGAGGAATACGAGTCTTGCCTCCAGCCTCTCAGCCTTCACCTCGACCCACCATCATCAAACAACAGGCGGTACAGAAACACACACCAACACTATTAAAGAAAATGAACTCTCATGTTCTCATAACATTTAGCTATGTTGTTGTAATGCAGTTATAAACCTCACAACTTGTCTGATATCATTCATGAAAATGGCCACACACACTCCATTTCTTGCCCATGCTTGTGTGTGTGTGTGTGTGTGTGTGTGTGTGTGTGTGTGTGTGTGTGTGTGTGTGTGTTGGGAACGGGACATCAGAGATTCACCTTGTCATTTCTCTTCTTTATAACTTGTCTGTAATATAGTTTCAAGTATTTCATAAAAATACTTGTTAATTTTTTTTTTCTAAAATTTAAAAATGATTTTTACTGGTTCACAACTGGTACAGGTCATTTCATTTAAGGAAGTCTTTGTGACAGCTTAATCCTAACCAAGCATACTGAAAAGCTCATCTGGTGATTTAGGATTTTTTTTTCTCTATTTGTTGTGAATTAAGAGGGTCATTGTGACTGAATAGAGTGTGCATTTCTCTCTGCAGGTGTCTGAGGAAGAGAGTGATGTGGACTTGTCCTCCATCGAGGAGCTCACTGCTCCACCCACAGCCGGGCGCAGGAGCTCAGATGCGGGTGTCACCTCAGGCACTAGTGTATGGAGTTCAGCTGCTAGCAGAGCAGGAGCATGGTGAGGGGCTTCAATACCCCATCTCAATTTTCATTTTTATATAATAAGTCTTAATAGATCTTAAAACCATCACTTACCTTCTTTAGTGAGCACTTAAATGCTATGTTATACTGTTTATCTTTAATATGGAAATCTGATAAAACTTGAATTATATTTAAGGGCCATTTTATGCCATTTTGGTTATTATTCTATGATTTAATCACTATATATATATATATATATATATATATATATATATATATATATATATATATATATATATTATATATATATATATATATATATTTGTGTTTATATATATTTGTGTATATATATATTTGTGTATATATATATATATAAAATATTTTTTCATTCTTAAAGGCTATCTGAAAAAATATATAGTAAAATATAAAAAAAATATAAAATAATATATAATATAAGAATTTGGAAGACATTTTGCTTAAAAGGGTTAATTTCCTCTGTGTATGGAGACTTTTGGGACACCCGGTATAAACAAGAAATTTGTTACTAATGTCTGGAACTGACATTTCAGACACAATATGTTTAGTTTAATTTTGCTCTGTTAATGAAAATATTTCCCAAAGATGTCACAGCTGGATAGAGCATTGTGTGTTGCAGTGCAGTAAGCAGACTGACTGACAGACTGTAGTAAGAGTAGCAACAGATTCAAACTAACAAAGAATTGGAATTTTATGTAACGAACACAGACAAGTGGAGTTATATAAACAGTGAAATGTGCGTGCCAGAGCGGCTATACTAAATATCAGCATTCCTGGAACACCGTTTGTCCAACCCAATTAGTGGACTGGAACTAACCGTTGTATAATTATGTTATACAAAACTGGTAGCTAAGAGCAAATATAGTAATTAAATATATATATATATATATATATATATATATATATATATATATATATATATATATATATATATATATATATATATTTGGTGCATTGAAACATTGTTCTCCACTGTCACTTTTAGTGTTCTGTATGTCCATTGAAATTAAAAGTGATGTGTGTGTGTGTATGTATGTATATATATATATATATATATATATATATATATATATATATATATATATATATATATATATATATGTGTGTGTGTGTGTGTGTGTGTGTGTGTGTGTGTGTGTGTGTGTGTGTGTGTGTGTGTGTGTATGTATGTGCACATCAGTTTTAAGTTCAATGGATATAAAAAAAAATACATATTTTTAATATAACCCAGTAACAGTGCACTACAGTATTATTTAAGAACCAAAAAAAAGAGAAAACTGTTTCTTAGGTAAAAGCCGCTTTCATCACAAAGGGATTTCAATGTATTCAGTACATAATCCAAAATAACAGAACTCATACCTTGATCTATGACTGCATGTACTTTTGCCATTGTTTTGGTTCCAAAAAAATTATATAATTTCAGTCTTGCTTTCATTTAGATTGTTATTAGCAGGTTATAAACGTGCATGTTTGTCTGTGTGGTGTAAGAAGAATTCTGTAACTGAACCATGAAATGTATTTATGTATTTATTAATGATTGAATTGAAATACATCTTAAAATGTTTCTCAATTATAAGAATTTCAATTTAGTAATAAATGGGTGCCACACATTATTTTTTTCTGTACTTCATTTATGTAACAGTGCATTGGTGCTGAATATAAAGTGTGAAACAAGTGTGAAAAGAACGTCGGTATACGGAATTGTATAGCTTTATTTTACCAAAAGAAAATATATTGTTACCTTATTTAAACATAGAAAATAAGATTATAGATATCAAATGGTAAATAAGAAAAGAGCTGGCCCACATGTCCCCACAGAATGATGGAAATAATAAAATCCTATTCTGGATGCCAAAGCACAGGAGTATCTCAACCATGATATGAACCAAAACCAGAGGACACAATGGGCCCAAAACTGAAGTGGTGAAAAGCATTAGATATATGGTTGCATGTGGGCCAATAATCTCTGAACAACCTAGAACATCAAAACAGAAATAAACCATACATATTATGAAGCCTAATTTGTGGACAGTTTAAATAATGCACTTTTGTAAAGCGAGTACAAAACTATCAGTCTCTCAGATCATATGCACAAAAGAAAACATACTAAATGTAAAGGTCCTAAAACCAATATCAAGATGCAATGCACTCTTGTAGAGTTCTAAGAGTATAGAATATTTGTTGCTGTGTGTTACATGATTAAAACCTGTCACAATAAAATAACCTCACATTTAAGTTTAAAAATAAAAATACCTGGCATAACGTAAACTAAAATTAAACCTACACAAACAGGCTTGAAAAATAACTAGTACCCAGAAACACAACCAGAATAATGGACAGTAGAAAATACCTACAATAACAACATTACACTCTTTAGACCTGGATACTGACTAGACTTCAGCCTAAAACCCCAAAATGTTTCTCTCTCCCAGAGTTTTATAAATACTCCTCTGTTAAAGAGTTATTATGGGCAACGTCTACTGTATTATTATTACATGCATATTGCTGTGTCACTGTGTTGTTTCTATTCCACTTTACACTGCTAGCATTAATATCCCATGGTCATCTATCCCGCATGCTCATTATCAAGTTTCAAACATAGTCAAATTTTTGGTTGGATGGTCTGCCGTCCATACTTTGAGCCTTGTAGGAGCTGTTATAAGTCTTGGGATAGCCTTCTGATCTGTAGATGGCACTCTGAGTTGCAGGTTTGTACGCCGTTCCTTCATAGCTAAAGACAGGATTATTACACAGTTGTTTTAACCATGAATATAATTAAGCATTTCCTCACTACTGTGTAATGATTAAGATGTGCTGCAGTAAACAGTAATGTGAGGAGATTATAATTACTGGAGTAAAAACTCACTGTTTCTCAGGCATCAGTCCACGACAGGCCAAACACAGCATGACTCCACCAACAAACAGAACACCTCCACCGACCCAACCAACGAACAGGGCCGAGCCGAACGTGTATCTGACAGACACATCAGCAATAATGACATTAGAATCATATTACTACTAGGGTTTGAATGGGATGGTAATTGCACAGTATTACCAAATGTGTGTCATTCTCCTACCTTGGAGTAAGAGGTGACCCAACAAGGCCAGAGCCAACCATACCCAATCCAGCTGAGGTATAGCTAGTGAGCGCAAAGTTGGTCACGATCAAATTGGCAAAGATGGAAACCCCAGCAATGCCACAGATCCCTGGAGAGAAGAAAATGTAGCATGCATTAAAAATTTATGAATTCATAATAGCTGGAAGAATGAAATATTGATGACGGGAAATAAACATTTCTCACCAGCGATAACAAACATGACCCCTGAAGTCAGAGTCATGGTCGCTTTCACACGGTCCTCCATGTTGCCCATTCTGAGGCACTTAAGGGCAAAAATGGCAATGAGGACTCCGATAGCTCCGAGAACGATGCCCACAATCATGAGCGCTCTCACACCTTGGAATAAGCCTGAGGATCAATCAGGGCACAAAGACGGAAAACAGAGTTAATATTACAATATCATATGTAATTATAGTATATCTCGCCATCATATAGCAGAAGTAATTGAAAACTATTCTGCTTCCTGAAACTCTATACATGCTAGGAGCTAAATGACTTTGATGTATGGAGTAAGCTGTTAAAAGCTAATACAATTAATATCATTTTCCACAAGGACATATTTGACATTTCTGACATTGTGTCCATTTTGTAGCGTTCAGTATGAGCGGCAAAAATTAAAGCAATTTCTAAAGTAGAAAGCCTTGATATTTACTTAAGTACATGAAGTAAAACAAAAGTATCTTATCAATGGTCACACCCAGAAAGAAAACAAATCCGTACTCTTCAACAGAAAATTGCGCCTTTAATTTTCTTTTGTCTTTCTATACATTTTTCAAATCATAATATTCTTTTATATTTATTGACTGGTGTTTTTATTTATTTATTTTATTTATTTATTTTATTTTTTTTTAAACTCACCAGGCAACCCTAAAATAGTAAAATATGGTCGACATTGTGTGGTACCATACTCTGTCCCAACACACGAGTACCACAGCCCATAGTATGCATAAATACTGGTTACTAAAGTAAAAGCACGGTCTTCAACAGTCCACATGTCCATGGCTGTTGCGGAGCTGATCAGAAATGTCCCTAATATTGACAACATGAACCCCACTAGCTGTAACATTAATGTCGCCATTCGTCCGTAGCACTGATGCTCGTCTCTGCCCACTGCTGAGCTCTTGACTGAAACAGGAATAGCAGCTTCTTATCAGTGTGTATCTAATGGTCATATCATGTTTGCGTAAAATTTGCATGTGTGCCTTTCCCAGATTCAGGTATGGGGCGACGATTTTGGGTAGCTATTTCCGCATCTGAGCCATTAAGGGTGTGTCTTTGTTTCGTAACACTTAATGGTTCATTTTTCATCACTTAATGGTGTCAGTTAACCACACGTGGCATCGTGCCAAGATCAGTTTTCTTCATTTGTAAACGCAGAATTAATTTCTGCAGTGTTTTTTTTTTGTTGTTGTTGTTTTTTAAATGCTTCTGAAATTAGGGCAAATGCACTTATTTAGAAATATGTAGCAATTTTTTAGAATGAATTTTTTGTGTAATTATATATAAAATCTGATTATTTTGGTAGATTTGAAATTATGATTATTTGATATTTTGGTTGGTATTTATTATAATATCATTGGGTTTAACTGTTAACATTACTTTCTTTAGATGACATTCTTTTTTGAATGTCAAAAAGTTTAAAGCTTTTTTTTTTATTTCACATCAAGGACTTTCACATCAAGGCATAAATTTTCTTTAGTTTTTTTTTTTTATTTATTTATACTTTTCTATACTTATACTTTTATATATATATATATATATATATATATATATATATATATATATATATATATATATATATATATATATATATGCATCATATTATACAATATACATTTTCAGTATATCATTTTCTAAATTCAGACTGCCTCTAAGGTGCAACACACTTTGAAATGTTCTGGATTTGAGGAGTCATGAAACATTACCTGGAAGTCCCAAGATGGTGAAATAGGGTCTGCACTCTGTGAATCCGGAGCTCTGTCTTACACACGACCTCCACAGGCCGGCGTAGCTGTAGACGGACGTGACGGGGTTGTCATACAGATCCTCCGTACTCCACATGTCCATTCCTGTAGCAGCAATGAGGCCCCCCAGCCCCAAAAGGCCCAGCACAAAGCCCATCACCTGGCATAATGTCACCGCCATGGTGTCTGCTCACACCCCTCAAAAAGTTGTCCAAATAAAACTAAAAACTAGCACAGCAGCTGCTAGACTCAACCTCAGTCTATGTCAAATGTCCTTGCTCTGATGGAGCTGACCTTAGTTATGACTACACCTCTCTGTCAGGTTGTGTGTTTTTCCACCTCCATCAGGCACAGGGTGGGACTTATGGGGTAACGGTTAGAGAAAGGCTACACACGGAACAAAATGAAATCGTATCGAAACTCAGATAAGCAAAAGTGCGAAGTAACTTAAATGGGGTGGAAGTTTCTACGTTTATGATACTTCTTGTCTGCATTTTTGTTCCTTCATGAAAACAAACAAATCAACACTGCATGATAAAATATTTATAGAATACATGCAGGAACGAATGAAAGCAGACCAACAAGAAATAACCTAGTTGTATTCTGAGAGTATTTTACAAAATCGCCATAACTGTTTTAAAATGTTATGTAGAAACACAGTCATTTAAATAATACATTTTGTTCAGAAATGTTTTTCAGACTCTTTTATAACTTGTAAAGTTTGATTCTGTTCATGTTTTTATATCACAACCCTTTTTCTTTTCTTTCATATTTACACATCCCAAAGAGCAAATAGTTTTTTTCTCTAATCAGAGCATATTGTTAGCATCGTTCTGTAGCCCCAAAACCATCTGCTCAGAAACCAGAGCTTAAAACGTGTTTGGTTAATTAATATTAATGGAATGTATTATACAAGTAAACAATAACGCTGTTCTTTCATTTTGTTACCTAACACAATGACAAAAAGCACATTTGCTAGTAAGGTTGGGCGTAGAGTCATATCAGCTTCATAGATGGCAAAAAGCAATGCTTCCTCACAGGCAACAAATGTAAACACACGTAATTATTGTGAACTGAAACCAAACACTGGCCGATACTACATTACTCACTCACAAGAACACAGCGCAAGTGATTGATTGTACGGTATTTCCCAGTAACATTCTTAAAAAAAGCCTAAAACAATTGTTATGTCTCATGGAACAAAAGTTCAACTTTGTGATTAATCTTCTCATTAAAGTTTGGAGAAGTTTGGATGTTATTTCTAATACTCAAGTAGTACTGGATTATGTACTGGTTAGATGGATTCTGACTTTTAGAGTGCTAATGCTAGAAATGCTTGGAGCTTGGAGAGATGTGTATGATTTTCTTAGGTTATAATCAACAATAAAGGCCTACAGCACATGGCAGATTAGCTTCACAGCAACATGCATTGCTGGTAAGCATGTTTAACAGATTGAGGGCCTTCAAAAAACAAATAATGTTTCCTACCCTACCCACTCATGTTTCTATAGACCCACATTTAGTGGGTCATCACCAGGAAAGCACAGTTTTTTCGGTTACCCAGAAGTTGTGAGCTGTGCCACTCTGCATTCATTTAATCGGCTTTAGTAACTGCTTTATCCTGCTCAGGGTTGAGGATCCAGAGTTAATTGGAGTAACACTAGCCCAAAGTGGGAAAATTCACCCTGGATGGGACACCAGTCCATCACAGGGCACTATGTATACACTTAGTAACACCAAGGTGCAACATAGCATAGCCAATCTGCCCATCTGCATGTTTTTAAAACTGGGAAGAAACCAGACAACCCAGAGGAAATGTACGTGAACAAAGGAAGAACACGCAAAACTCCACACAGACCGTCACCTGAGCTCAGGTTCGAACCCAGGACCTTGGAGCTGTGAAGAGTCACTACTACCCTCCACACTTTCAAACATGGTGAGTGAAAGCATCAGAAAGAGATAAACCATTAGTGATGATGGATAAATGACAGAATGACTGGCCCAAGCCATAACCATGAGCCATAAACCTTTTATTATTTTTTTATTATTTGATAGGCTGAGGGTGTTTATTTATCAAACTCTACACAGTGAATTACCTACCTAGAATTATTGGCACCCTTTTAAAAAACAGGACCCTAAATGGTTGAATAAAATAAACATTACATAAAATAATCTAAATTCTCCTCTCAAACAATAGGAGAAACTAGTTTATGCTGACAATCATAGCATTTAAATCATATTTTTTCCTCAAAATATATATATATTTTTTAGAATTCTTAGAATTAAATAAATGCAAACCAATTATTATCCATTTTATATATATATATAATTTTATCCAGTTCTCTCTATCAACATTAGTACTATTGTTGCCTTTGATCTAAACTAAAAAGTCTAAACATTGGTCTAAAATACACTATATGATCAAAAGTAAGTGAACATCTGGTCAAACTGGTAGATGGAACAGGCTTCCAAATTGCAGCTACTAATGCAACATCACAGATAAGCTATTTAGATACAATATATGGCCAAAGTTTTTTGTACAAGTGACCATCACACCCATATGAGGGCCTTCCCCAAACTGTTGCCACAAAGTTGGAAGAACATAATTGTCTAGGATGTCTTTGTATGCTGTAGCATCATTTTGCTGGAACTAAGACGCCCAAACCACACCAGGCCTCCTCACTTAACATCTGACCTCACTAATGCTCTTGTGGCTGAATGAGCACAAGTCCCCACAGCCACGCTCCAAACTCTAGTGGAAATCCTTCTCAGAAGAGTGGAGGTTATTATAACAGCAAAAAGGGACTATATCTGGAATGTTCAACATATGGGTGTGATGCTCATGTGTTCACATACTTTTGACTATATAGTGTATGTTCTGGTAGTAGAGTAACTTGGATAATATCTAACCCTCTGAAAGGATTTAAAAGATTTAATCTTTTTGATAATCAGCTTTTTTAATGTGTTGTGAAGTTAACTTTTTAATTCTCTGAAACATTTGCTGGTATTGTCACTGTGTGATATTTAATTAAAAAACAAACAAACACAAATAGTGGATTAGGCCATTGGCCCATTGATGAAAATTAGCAAAAAGCCGCATTTTCGGTTTCCCATGATTTAGGAACAAAACTACAAATAAACAGGAAGATTACTGGTCCTATAACGTACACTATATGGCCATTTTGGATCCGTTTGTCCAAGTCCAGACTAGCTCTGAATGATAGAATTGATCCTTTTCATTGGTAACTGGAACCAAATGAGTAGCCCTTTTCTTTAGCTGAGTAATTACACATGCTGAATACAGAAACCTCAAAGCAGAAGGATCAGGTCCTGTGCATACAGTGAACACTGTACCTGTTCTTATCACTCTGTCAACAGAACAGGCTACCTTGGTTCTCTTATCGGTGTCAATTCATCTCAGAATGAGATTAAATATTGAATCATACATTTCCCCATTTCTCACACAACAACACATATCCTGCCTACTGCCAGCATTTTAGCAGCTGCCGTTTGTTTGTCCTGCTACACCTCAGAACAGCTTCTTACACCCCTACAAAGGAAAATAAAAAAGTTTCTGGCCTAAAGATTCAGTGTGTTCTTTCTTACTCTCATACTCTGGGCACCTGCAATCACTGTTGGACTTCCATTAGTCAGGCAGCAGAGAGAGGATCAAGATGAAAGGATATCTGGGAAAATGGTAACAAATGGGGGGCATTTAGAGCCCTTCACCTGCAGACACGCGTCCTACTTCCTTAATGACTCTCCTTCACAATACTCACAGAGTCATTTGTATTTCTCCTCCTTTTCCACTAGAGGGCACAGTCATTACAGAACAGCAGGGCACATGACAACAGAGAGTGCATTTTCTTTTCCCTCTAAGTAGTTCTAAGCAGTGCATGATTGTATTTTGGGCCTTGGAAGCTTCTCATTCAATATGGACTGGCTGTAAAACCAACATATAGGATTATTGCCCATATTTTGCTTTGCAACAAACAAATCCATCTTGAAAATGATATTTTTTCCCTTCCCAGACTTTATGATTGTTCTTTATTTCCAGTCCATCCTGATCCCCCATAATGCCACTGCCTTCTGCTTTTACCTTCATCACATCTGTGCTTCAGTAAAAGTCACTATGCACTTTTGCACCACCAGAAGCCAATGCAACATCCAGAACAACTCCTAGAAAATTCAGAACACATCTGCGGATGATAACTTTAAAGTGGGAGGCTCTCTATGCTCCTCATTTATTTTTCTGTCCAAAAGGTGAAAAATGTTCTATTTCTGACTGGGCCTGTAAATAATGTTCACGCTCTTGCTACAGCTTGTCGGAAACATAAATAGTCTTTCAACCCCTTCAACCCACAAATTATTCAACCCCTGCGAGACTGTAACAATTTACAAATGCATGTTTTTTTTTGAATACCTAGAATATTTTTAAATGAGCTCTGTATCAGTTGAGTGACACATTTAAACTGATAATGGAAAATGTTTGAAGTAATATTTCTGAGCAGAATAATATCTGCTTAATACCGCCATGTCTTAATTACTCACTCCCTATTAAATATAGCTGTTTTTAAATCACTTGCTTGTCTGGAAGGCTAAAGCACAATTAAGCTATTGAAAACTCTGTAATAAAACTGCATTTGCTTCAGCTGTGATACATACAGTGTATAAATCCCACCGATGCATGTGTTGGCAAAGAAAAAAGACCTCTCACAAAAGCTAAGATAAGAAATAATTTCATTACACCAAAAAGGTAATGCTTACCTTACCTTAAAGCAAGTTTAAATCTCATGGAAGGAAGAACAAAAGGTCACCAAGGGGAATCAGACATAGAAACAGAACAGCTGAGAAAAAACCCTGAATATTATGACCTGAAGAAAGCAGGAACAAAAGTATTGAACACTATATTACCTGGATACCTCAACACACTCCACTTTTGACCATATAAGGAGTACAGTTTAATAAGCAAAAAGGAATTTGGATAGGCTTGTGGAGTTCTAGGAGACAGTTTGTATGACACGATGAATGGAAACTGGAAATCATAGGTACATTATATGTCTGGTACAACAACAACAACAACAACAATAACAACAAAAAAGTAAGACGTTAAGGCTTACACTACAAGAAAAGAACATCTTAATTAGTGGAAATACCTTGAATATAGTCAATTGTATCTAGTATTTCTTATTATAAGATCACAATAAAGCAAATATAAGATTATTAAACCTATTTAAAGCCTCTAGTTTTGAAATAGCCTTGTTCTGTTGCCAGATAATTGTATTCTTTTAAGAATTTCTTTTTTAGAATGAAGCAAAATTATCTGCCAGTGTAATAAAATAATAAACCTACAAGATTGAAATGTGTAGAAATAGGTTTCATGATCTTATATTTGGTTTATTGTAATCTTACTAGATAATTTTGACCATATTCAAGATATTTTCACTGGCTAAGATTGCTTTTTTTTTTGCAGTATATGACAAAAAGAACACCATCCCCACGGTCAAACATGGTGGTGGTTCAGTCCTTTTGCGGGAGTGTTTTACTACCATAGTAACTGGCAATCTGGACTGTGTGACTGGCATCATAGATTTTTTTAAAATTCCAGGCTATTTTGGAGAATACGGTGATGTCTTTAGTGTCAACTTGAAGCTTGGTGACCACTGGAATTTCCAGCAAGACAATGATCCTAAGTCAAATCAAGCAAGACTTTCTGAAATGTGCTTGAGTGGCCATCTTAGTTCAAGGATTTACATTTCAACCCATTGAAAATCTTTGTTGGAATTTAAAGAATACTGTGGTGGTATTGAAGCCAAGGAACATTACAGCAGAGATGTTTTTGCACATGAGGAATGGACAAAGATTCCAATAAAGACGTGTAAAGAATAAAGAAGCCTGTGAACATCCAGCAGGAATATTTAGTGCAGGTTATAAAGTGTAAAGTATGCTCCACTTCATACCAACATTGGAGTTTTTTTTACAATTACATTTTTAGCTAGAACTATTAGTAGTAAACACAACTTTCTTCTCAAAGTTACTCAAATGTGCATTTATAAACTTTCTTTGACTGTTTTTACTAAAACCTTTGTTGATGTAGTATTTTCATCACATTTTATTCACATCACCAGAATGCCTTTTTTGAGGGGGTTGAATAACAGAAACAATAACCCAGCACAATAATAAGTAGCAGTAACCCAAGCTCAGAATTGAATTGGGGACCTGGAGCTGTGAGATGGCACTGTGCCACCATGCCACCCAATATGTATTATTATTTATGAATTATTATTTTAATAACTCAAAATATGTGGCAAAATTATTATGTTTAAATAAATAAATATATTTACAGCATTTGGCAGACACCACAACCTTCCTTGACACAACCTTGAACTCACAACCTTCCAATCAGTAGTCCAATGTCTTAACCACTGAGCTAACAGCAGGAATGCGCACTGTATTTATCAATGCAAGTATGTAATACCTTAGAAATGTCATTTTGTTAATCAGATGGTAGAGTATAATGTAATTGAACAAGATTTAGGCAAAAACCATCAACGTGGCTGATTCTCATAAGGAGTCAAAAGAATTGGTTCTTTGTAGTAGAGCTGAGCCATGTTCTCTGAATTACTGGAAAGAGACAGAATTCCCATACATCATTACAAATGTTGTCCTGAACCACTCCATGCTAGAACTTTTAAAGAAGTTAAGAACCCTTACACACACACACACACACACGCGCGCGCGCACGCACACGCACACACACACACACATGCACACCATTGGCGGATATCACTTATTGACCATCAGGTTGCCTTAACAGGATTTAAGTAAAACACATTTTTTGTTTTTAGAACACCTGAACAGAAACACCAGAAATAAAATACAATTATTATATATATTTAAAAAAAATATTCCAAACTTGTTTTACACCTGGATGAGGTAGAAAAGTAAAAAAGGGAGATTTTAACATTCATGTGGACCGGAGTGACTCTGTGTTGGTTAATTATCTGTCGCTAATTGATTGTTTTAACTTCACATAGTTTGTAACTGACCTGACTCATAACAAGGGACACACCCTGGATCTCGTGATTGCAAACGGCTTGTTTGTATCGCAGTTTTCATCTGGTGACATTGGACTGTTTGATCATTCAGCTGTCTTTTTTAATCTGGAACTGTATCATCCAAGTGAGCCTACCATCCGAACAGTAACCTTCCGGAAGTGGAAGTCTACTGATCAGACAGCTTTCTCCAATTCTGTTGTTTCCATCTTAAGCGATCTTTATCCCGCATCGCTGGAGAAGAAAGTTCTGCAGTTAAATTCCGCTCTTGCTGCGAATCTTGACTCTTTTGCTCTTCTAAGGTCACGTAAGGTCACATTCGCCCACTCTGCTCCCTGGTATAATGACCATCTGCGCTCTAGAAAGGCTGCTTGTCGGAAAATGGAGTGCAAATGGCACCTTACTGGACTGAATGTCTACTATCAAGCGTGGAAGGATCTTCTGGGTGATTATTGAGCACTAATGGAGACTGAAAGATCCTCTTATTTCTCCCAGGCTATTGTAAACAATCAAAATAATCCCAGACACTTGTTCCAAACCGTAAACAGATTACTTCAAGTTAATGCTGTTACCACTTTGCCGGTTTCTCAGCAGCCATGTGATTCTTTTCTTCAGTTTTTTAATTCTAAGATTGATAATGTTCACAAACAAATTCCTGTCACACCTGACTCTGCCATTTCACTCCTTCATCCATCTCGGTTTACTGGTGTTTCTTTCACTCATTTCTCACTGCTTGATTCCGAGGCTATCACAAGAGAGGTATCCAGCATCCAGCGTGTTGTTGCCTCTCAACTATGTAAGCATCTTTCAATTAATAATCTCTTTGAACCCCTTCAGTCAGGTTTTCGTAATCTTCACAGTACTGAAACGGCGTTGGTCAAAGTTACAATGACTTGTTGATGGCCTCTGATTCTGGAGCTACATCCATTCTGGAGCTGCTTTCGATACTGTTGATCATGGTCTTTTACTTACCTGCCTTGAAAGTGTTTTTGGTGTGTCTGGGACAGTTTTAAACTGGTTTAAATCCTATTTTACTGACCATTCCCAGTTTATTTCTGTGGGTGGCTACAGGTCTGACACTAACTCTGTGCTCACTGGTGTTCCTCACGGTTCAGTTTTAGGCCCTTTACTCTTCAATATTTAACTATCTCCACTTGGACCTCTGCTGCGATCGCTCGGCCTCCATTATCACTTTTATGCAGATGATACCCAAATCTATATTCACTCAAAATCTGGTGAAAACCTTGATATTTGTTTTCTTTCTGAATGTATTTCTGAGATAAAAATATGGATGAATAATAATTTTCTGTGCCTGAACAGCGGGAAAACCGAAGTTATGCTTATAGGCTCCCGTCATCAAATTCGCAAAGCTGCTCCACTGTCTCTGTTTGTTGATGGCTGTGTTCTAGAGACCCGAAGCAAAATGAGGAACCTTGGAGTAATTTTTGATACCAGCCTCACATTTGATTTTTTTGTTCAGAGCACTGTGAAGGCATCCGTTTTTCACCTCAGAAGTATAGCTAGACTGCGCCCAATGCTAAACTTTTCTGTGGCTGAAAAGCTGATAAACTCTTTTCTTGTCAATCGGCTGGATTACTGCAACGCCATTTTAGCCGGAGTTTCTAAATCCACAGTTAATAAATTGCAATATTTATTTTAGAGTTTTACAAAAACTCTGCCACCAGGATCCTGATGGGAACCAGGAAATGTGAACATATTACTCCTGTTTTGGAGTCCTTACACTGGCTCCTGGTCAGGTTCTGTGTCGAATTTAAGATCACGATTTTAAGATCATGACATACAAGGCATTGCATGGCTTGGCTCCGCACTACTTATCTGGTTTATTACACCCCAAATCTCAGACTGCGCTCCTCACAGTGCAATTTGTTAACTGTTCCACAAACCCGCCTAAAATCTATGGATGACAGGGCTTTTTCTGTCTATGCTCCTTCGCTTTGGAACTCTCTTCCTCCTGAACTTAGGGAAGCTTAGACTTTTGGCATTTTTAAAGCTCTACGCAAGACACACTTTTTTAAACTTGCATTTGACTGCTGATGTCTTTTTTATTATTATTATTTTATATTTATTATTATTATTATTAACATTGTTGTTGTTCTTATTAACTTTTACATGTTTCATTTTTCTGTGTTCTGCTTATTTTGTGTACAGCGCTTTGAGAAGCTGCTTTTAAAGGCGCTTTATGAAATAAAGTTTATTATTATATTAGAATACACTGATGGCTATTACTGTGTGCGTTGCTGGTGCTCTTCTGATTACATCTTGTTCACTTCAGAATATTTAACATTTGCTCCTGGAACAACAATTCCCAATAAATATTCCCAATTTAATTAATTAATTTTTTAAATATTATTTTTTAGAAATGTGCTTAATTTGCGAAACATATCTAACAAATGTCTACAATCTGAATAAATTAATCTGAAGTAAGAACAAGAAGCCAGAGGTGACTGGAGGTAAAAGTGTATTCTCGTATATTATATTCATATACTATTCAGACTCCATGGCAGGTTAGTCAAAAACGCAGTCAGTGTAATCTTAGGTGAATTCTTACTTCACTTAAAACCACTCTTGATACAATGTACTAGACAAAACTAGTGTAAGAACTAGTGTAAGGAAAGTGAAGAACTATAATCCAGTAGCCAGTTTCACCAGCTGATCCAACTTGAATGAGTTATATCATAAGTTTATCGTAATCATACATCAGTTTCATGGCTCACTCTCTTAACAGCCTTGTCACATATGTGTACTGTATGTAAAATACATGACTGCATACCTCAAGACCATGTAATGTTTAGGCAACTGCTCATGCTCATTGTCTTGCTCTTCCAGAAGGCCTGGAGTGACATGTTTCCCACCCACTGGAAATAAAATCATGATTAGTTCATTGTAGTGTTATGTCCTGATTGTGTCAGAGTTTAATCTGACATTCGGCCTTTTGTTCATCTCTTAACCAAATCAAGTCCAAACCAGTGGTTGAACTGACTTGGCTTTATAAACCTTAATTAGAAGATTTTCATTTCCTTGTTTCAAAATAATACCTCTTAGTTTTCTAGCTAGTGCAACAATGATTATAAAGCATGGAAGAGTGACATCTTAATCATTTGCGGCCAATAACAATATCCGACAATGACAGGAAAAACTCTCAACTAATCTATCAAGTGGCGTACTCAAGTATTCGTTGCTTGTTCTGGAAGTTGTAACCTTCTAAAATTGAGGACATGAGGCCTACTAATCAATATGTTTTGTGGTGCAAACTATTTCGTGGTGACATTTGGAATAGTTTGTAGACTTAAACATAGTGGCAACTTAAACTCCCTGGACAAAAAAATTTGTCTCACCCACCAATTGCAGCACCTTATTATACAATGTTAATATCTTATACACCAGAATTAATGTATTGGATAGTTGGTTTATTGGCCAGAATCTGAGGTTGCCTTTTTGTGTTTCATGCCCAAGCAGAACATAATGCCAACACGCCCACTCCTCCTGCAGGCAACTGTAGCCAAATCTGTGTCACCTGACAAGAATGATGAAACACTCAGACATTTGATTGACCTGCAAAATCACCAGACGTCAGTTGCAAGGAACTGTTATGAAACGGTTTGCAACAACAGGTCAAATACCGAAATAGGTACCCACTGTATTCTGAATTACACCCAGTCAGTGAAAATGTGGGATTAAATTGACAGGAGCTCAAGACGCTGGTAGCATTGTTACCTGACAGGACTAGCGCCGTTATTAAAGTGATTAATGCCACAGGTTTTCTACAGAAATGAAGGCCAGTAATTTTGCAGTTGGTGGATACAAATAATTGCATCCACATATTGTCTGTGGAGCTTTTTTTCACACTAGTCTACAGTCAGTTCTGTGTAACCAGTTACAGGAAACACTTTTCTCAAGTGCCACTAAAGGATGTGGAAAGTTACTGTACTATATAACCTCATCTTAATATACCAAACAGCCTAATTAGACACAAGTAGACTATTCATTAGGAACAGTCATTCATTCATCTTAAGTAAGCACATTTTCCTGGTCGAGGTTATGATGGATGTGGGGCCTATCCCAGGAACACTGGGTGTAAGGCATACATATTCATATTCACACCTAGGAGCAATTAATTGAAGCTAAATGAAAACAGAGAACCCAGAGGAAACCCACATGGACAGTGAGTGAACATGTACTCCATACAGATAGAGATCAGGATTGAACCACACTCAGGGAAATGTGTGAAGAATAATCAGAGATGTAATTACTCTGAGGTCAGAATGAAGTCATTGATGTATACACATTGTCTTAAATGTTCTAAACTAAACACTAGACTTGTATCTAATGTTCTCTGTATCACTCAAGTTTTTCAAACAACTGTGAAAAATACATGGGAGAGGACAACATTTTGTGACACAGAACAAAAAGTTGCTAGAGGATGCCAAAATGCTCTCTCTTTTGAAGGATGGACACAAACTTTGAAGATTCCTGAGCAATTAACCAATCAGGGTCCAGCAGTATGGAGTGACAGAGTGAGCCCATCATGGGACATTGCAGCTCCCATCCATTATACATTCAGCCAGGCCAGATCTAAATTAGAGAGCCAATTAACTCCACTAATGGCCCCTCTCCAATTTAATCTGGGAGACAATAGGGGATTGAAGACGAACGCTTTATTAAAGGCTGCAGCTTGCACAATATCCTCTTTCTGCTGCCATTCGGAGGGCCTCCACTCAGTGCCTTGTTTTTTTTTTGTCGCTTCAATTAGCATGCCACTTCCTATGATTAAGTGCCCATAATTATTTTTCAATTAAGGCTTTGATCTGCTGTATACTGTATACAGCTTCCTGGTAGAGCGTGAAGAATGAAATAGTGGATCTGTTGCCTTTCTGTCTGAAATTGATGTGAAGAGCTGGCGAGATTATGTATTGCAATAGGGAACCCGCACAAGACTGGATGAAAGTGAGGCTTATTTTAAACACCCTGGTTTCCTGTTTGTGCACTTCTGGCTACGACCCTGACTCAGGCAGGATCTAGTGTTTCAGGATTAGGGGAGATAAAGGACCAGCAGGGTTGGCAGCACAACTGTGGTGGTGGAGTAATAACTTCTGGCCTTCAGAGGAAGAACAATAGTCCCATTACAAAAGCCTTATCTCAGCCACAAGCTTTTAATTACCTAATAGGATGGATTTTTGAATAATAGCAATTATTACTCATTAATGTGTGAATCTATAGTGACATTTTTCTTTATAATTACAGTCACAGTCCAATTATTCACAGACTTTTAAAATGCCACATACACTAGGGTGTCATACAGTAGGGTGGCGTCCCACCCTGGGAATAATGCAGAATTATAATTATAATTATAACAGTCATAAAGAAGGCGCAAGAGGCTGTTTAGGGATCAGTTACCAAAAACATGTAAAATACAAATCCAAAATTTCGTTAGTCTCTTTGGGAACTTCTCGCTGACCCAAAAATTCAGACACTTGCTTTGTGGATTCTTTGGAGATCCATACAGTAGGGTCTAGGAAATGTAGAAATAATCGGTTTACTGTGAGCACCTGACTTGACAAAGCATCAAGGAAAATAACAACACTTTCATGTTATATACCAGTTTCCTTTTATTAACAAATAGTTTTAACCACCAAGATCATTTTTAGAAAAAAAAATTATATAAACCCCTTCGATGGTCTGGCTCCAATCCAGGGTGTATTCACATGTTGTACCTAGTGTTCTGGGATAGGCTCCAGATTCACTGTGACCTTGATGATATGAATGAACGAATGAATGAATATAGTAGAGTATATAAACCCTTATCCATAGCTCTCTCTAACCTAAATGATCATCTGTAGTGTACATCATGGCTCTTGTTTTAATTTCCACAGTAGCTAGCTAGGAAGGAATTTAATAAAAGCACAATGCCTGTTTGTGTGTGTGTGTGTGTGTGTGTGTGTGTGTGTGTGTGTGTGGGTGCCTGTGTGTTTTCCTGGTAGGCTGCATCTGTTCACTATAGCTGCAGGGATTATAAGCATTCACAGAAAGATGATATTTTTGTGGTTGTGTGTAAGAGACAGCTACCTCAGTGCCAGAAACCTGAACTAGTAGGACCCAGTACACCCTCCAGCCACTGTGCTATTAGATCACACACACAAGAAGCCTGATCACAGGAAGAGGCCATCAGTTTCAGTCCTTAGGAAAGCAAGAACTGTACAATTTTGAATTTTCCCCTAATTACCTAAGGAGTTCATTCAATTGTATCAGAGCAGATATTGTCATAAAGCACACATTAGTTGGAGTGTAGGGAAAATGGTAATGAGGGATTTGGTGTGAATAACTGTGAATGAATCAATCAGAATATGTGATCTGATTTTTTTTTAATCAAAGTTATAATAATAAATACGACAATATTACAAAACAATACAATACTCTGTAGTACGATATCTTAATTGAACAAATGTTTAAACAATCCAAGTCAATATTGACAACGTATGAAATTCCTAAAATTTAACAACTAGTGGATACTCATTTATTGGAAATACGTTAATTCATCTTCAGTATGGGCTTTATCCTAGTCGTGGTGGTGGATATAGAACCTATCCCAGGAACACTGGGCACAAGGCAGGAATACACCCTGAATGGTATGATAGAACATCCATGCATCCATTTTCCATACTTATTTCCATCTGTAAACAGGGTTGCGGGGAGCCTGGAGCCTATTCCAGGTTACTCTGGGCACACAAGGTGGAGGACACCCTGGATGGGGTGCCAACCCATCACAGGGCACAATTGCACACACACTCACACTCACATACCCATTCACACACTATAGACAATTTGGAAATGCCAATAAGCCTACAAGGCATGTCTTTGTACTGGGGGGAGGAAACAAGAGTACCGGAAGGAAGACCCCCAAAACACGGGGACAACATGCAAACTCCATGCACACAGGGCAGAGGCGGGTATTGAATCCCCAACCCTAGAGGTGCCAGGCAATGTTCTAACCACTAAGCCACTATGCCCCAATGCCAGAACTTCACAAGACATAATTTACATTCAATAATAGTAGCCATTCAGAGTCACCAATCCATGCTACATCATGTTTTTGGAAGGTGGGAGGAAATCTACAGTAAGTATCTGGAGGAACCCCTCACGGATACAGGGAAAGTATGCAAAACCACAGACAGACAGTAATCTAAGCTCATGATCGAATTCCCCAGACCCCAAGCTGAGTGCAGATACACTGATTTGAATCTGAATATTGATATTTATAACGGAACCAATATTGTGCCGTGTTTGATGTATTTTTCAATCCACCAGTGTATTTTTCACACCCAGGCTTTACACTAACTACTTTACCAGGTGGCACTGATTCTAGAAATTTTGTTATTGTAGCACAAATGCTACCTTGACTTAAATATGACAGAATTTCTTCAATGAACTCCACTATATTGCTTGTTAAGACTCTCTTCGCATATTATGGCTAAGCTGGAGATCAGAGCACCTTTGCAGAGTAGACATCCAGATAATTCCATAGTTAAGTGATTTTCCATGTAGCAGTTTACATGTAATCAAACCTAAGTGCTTGACTGTAGCACACTGTCTGAACCAAGGTGTGTCAACATTCTTGTTCCTATACCCTTCATTCAGAGAATAATTATTCCTGACTGACATGTAGTAGGCTCGGCTCACGCTGAGGTTAAAGAGCTGTTCATTTTTGTAATGACACACTCCTAAAATAACACATGCTGTTGACTTGCCCCAGCAGAAGGTTCAGAATTAAACATAACGCCGAAGGCATGGCAAGGAGGCACAGATTAAACCTTTTCCATCAGGGTTTTGAGAACCACTCTCGTAATGTATATTAAAGGTTGTTAATGTAATATTGCTATTAAAGACATGTCGTGTCAGGCAGAGATGTTGATCACATAGCTGCGTGTAAAATAACACAGAGCAAAGCAGTATTTATCTTTCTGAAGTGAACGTGGGTTTAAAAGGAGTTTTTTCATTGCCTTGTGAAAGAAAGATGATTAAGATCAGCATGAAGCGGCAATCTGACAGTAATGGCCGTTAGTTATATAATTTGGATGATAGGACATACTATAGGTGCTGCACATTTTGAACAAAGTGAAGTATATAAATTCTGTATTGCATTCATTGTAATATGGATAATACTTTACCATAACAGCACATGAATAATCATGTGCCAATACCTGAATTAATGCTTACTTAAATATGAACTGTAATGATGAGTTAAGGCATGAAATAATCATGAACTAATGAAGAGCTCACTTTAACTACGACGTGAGTCTTATGAATTCATGCATGAATAACGACCACCTTAAGTACATGTTAGTACATGTCTGTTAGTTAATGTAGTAATTAACAAGTAGGGGTAAACTAAATCAAATTTCACCCTTGTGGGTAAAGGAGCAGTGCCCCAGGCCCGAGCCACTTAGAGCATGTACTAGTACTACAGTGGGATTGGAAGAGAACTGGATGGAGAATGACACAAAACAGGTTGAGATGAAATTATTGGTGTTTATTGTTAGTGCATCTTTCTCCTTTCGATAAGAGGATCTGTGTCAGTTATGAAAGTAATCCAGCGCCTTCCAGTGATATTCCTGTACGCAGATACAAATGGCCAATTATATAAAGAGTTTGAAATTATGCAGGTTTAATTCATGTTCTTTCTTATTGAGCATGTTTGATTTAGTTTCCCCCTACATGTTAATTAATACATTAACTAACAGACATGTATTAACATGTGCTTAAGGTGCTCGTTATTCATACATGAATTCATAAGACTCACGTCGTAGTTAAGGTTAGCTCTTCATTAGTTCGTCATTAGTACATACCTTAACTCATCATTAGTTCATATTTAAGTAAGAATTCATTCAGGTATTAGTGCATGATTATTATTATTATTATTATTATTATTATTATTATTATTATTATTATTAAGTGTTGCCAAAATATGTCTGTTTTTTGGTATTTTTACAGTCAACTATACCTTTCCTTATTGCTAGGGTGGTTACTCTTATCTGTTGTCCCTGTAATATGAATTTTTCACCTGGAAATAGTTTTCCTTTAAAAAAAGATATTAGCTACACAATTGGGCCATAATTACTTTTTTTAGAGTAAAGCTTTAATGGCACACTATATGGACCTTTCTAGGTAAAAGATACATACTAAAGGTACAAAAGATGCTTGAGGGTAACACTTCAGTGACAAGGAAAGGTACAATTTACTTTTATCTGAGAATGCATAAGGATGGACTTACAGAGAGATATCTATATTCTCTCAGCCTGAGAGAGAGTGCTGTAGTCCAGTGCTGTATCGGCACTGCTGTGTCAAACTATTTGTTCAGAGGAGAAAGTGTGGACTTTTACAATTAAGTTGAAATATTGATTACACCTCAGCATTTTATGACAAACAGCCTAATTTATTATGCAGACAAACTGAATCGAGATACTTGTATTGAATGATACGATGTACCATACCATTACAACCCTACAAAATACACATCTATGCAGTGCATAAATATGTCCTGATTTATATACGTGCTGAATATATGGGGCTCATCTTAATACCCTGGAATGACTTATTTATTGCATGAATTATGTCATATATTTATATAGAGTGCAGAAATTAAAATCATAGATAAATGCATCATTTGACTGAAAAATAACGAGAGGAGACATGCCGTTTGCATCCTCCTTTCTCTCTCTGGGAGGCGACAGAAGTAGATTCCTGAGTGATGGACACAGGGATGCACTGCAAAGAAACATTTAATTGCCACTTGGTAATTAAAGCTCAGGCAGGATTGAAAGTGCAGTACCTTAATGAGGCGTGACATTGGATATATCCTGTCTACCTACTGGTGTCTGATTCACCCCAACACTCTCTCTCTCTCTCTCTCTCTCTCTCTCTCTCTCTCTCTCTCTCTGTCACCTCTAGCCTCCACTACTCAGTGTCCCTGCCAGAGCCTGAAGAAACATATGATGAAAAAGAAAGGAGAGTGCAGAGTACAAATGAAGATAATAATAAAAGGAAGGAATGATAGGTGGAAGAAATAAAGAAAGAAAGAATGAAAGAAAAGCACCTCATGTGCCTGAGAAGTAGTGAATCAGGGAGAGAGAGCGAGAGAGAGAGAGAGAGAGCAAGAGAGAGAGAGAGAGAGAGAGAGAGAGAGAGAGAGAGAGAGAGAGAGAGAGAGAGAGAGAGAGCTTAGCATTGTAATAAAACACAGAAGAACGGAGAAATGGCTGAAGCAGGAGGTGGTGATATTGAGGAAAAATGTAAGGAGGGGAGGAGTGTCAGGTTTGGATTGCGTCTCAAACATTTTGTATGACCTCCTCTCTTGGCCATCCATCAGTGAGGCTGCCTCATTATTCTAAGTAGCTGGCTCTTTTCTTCTGTTGCAGGACGCCATCAGTAGCAATCTGCATGCCAATTATCGGCCAGACCCCCTGATACCCCGCATGAAAATGATCTGTCAAAGAGAAAAAAGCAGGGGAAAAAAGGAAAATGAAAAAAAAAAAAGGCTTTTGCACCATAGCCCCAATATCTCCCCACCCCTCCTTTTGTACTCTCTCTCTCACTCTCTCTCGAGCCCAGTATGGTTAGTGACAGGCCTTCCTGGAAAATTAATCTATGGAGAGCGAATGAGAAAAAAATTATAAATGTACCTATTCTCCATCTCCGGCCAGCTTCATTCTCGAGGCTCCGTGGGGCATGGGGAAGTGGAGAGGGTGATCATTTCCACAGAGAGTGGAAAGATAAAAAAGGGATATTCCTCTCTCTGAGTGTTAGACTAGAGGGGCAAGGGCAGCTGGGCCGATGACGGCCATCTTTAACAGCCAAGTGCCCTTGCAGGCATCCTCCTTTCTTTGCTTTTCATTCTACTTTCAAATTACAGATGGGAATCCGACATTATGTCAAGGTTCCGATTACGCTTGAATGAAACTCCTTCCTCATCTGTGTGCTGGGAGAAAGCACATTTATATAATGAATGGGAGCAAATAATAATATTTGCAGGACCGTATCAATGTGGTCATTGATTAAATGTAGATGATAGCATGTTTGTTCAACAGAACACTTTATAAGCTCAGATTGATCAACTGTTTTTGGACATGCAGTGCATCAGGACATATAGTCTAGCTGATAAAAATCATGGCTTTTTGCAACTGGATGCAAGCACTATATACAGCATGCCTAAGCAGGTTATTAATGCATTAGTCACACTTACTGTGATTCATAGATTTGAGATGTTTCTCCAAGCTTATTTTCTTTAATCCTGACGACTTACAGTGTGTGAAATTACTCCCTCAATTTCACATACATCCCAGCAAATGGTTTAGGTGAGCATAATGTTTCTGGACATCACAGTTCTAGGTACTTCTGGTTCAAAGAACATACAAAAAATGTTTTCTGTGTTCTAAAAATGTTGTATAGAATGCCTAAAAAGTCTTATTACAATGTTCCTGCACTAACATTATCTGTTTGAGTGTTCTAAAATGTTTTATATAATGTTTTCAGGCATTACTACAACATGCCTTTACTAATGCTCTCTGTCTGGATGTTCTAAAAATTCATTCATTCACCTTCAGTAACACTTTATCCAGAGCCTATCCTGGGAACACTGGACGGCTGGAACACACTCTGCATGGGATGCCGGTTCATTGCAGGGAACCATACGTGCACACACACACACATGCACAAACCTAGAGCAATTTAGTATGGGCAATTCACCTACTGGCATTTTGCGTAGGTGAGAGGAAACTGGAGAACCAGAGGAAACCCATGCAGACAAAACTCCATGTAGACAGTAACCCAGGCTCAGGATCAAATCAGGGACCCTGGAGCTGTCGGGCAGCAATGCCACTCATTCTAGCACCATGTTCTAATTTATTCATTTTTTCACATATTGTTTGCAGCTATAGCAGCTATAATGCTCATACACTAATCCTATCTGTCTGGGTGTTCTAAAAATATTTCATAGAATGTTTGTAAGGACATAACATTTCCTGGATTAGCTTTTTATTAACTTGGAACAGTGTGTGAGCAAGGCTATAATAATATTGTGAAGCAAACCATTTATAGTAGGGGTGTCCAATCTTATCCGGAAAGTGCTGGTGTGGGTGCAGGTTTTCATTCCAACCAAGCAGAAGCCACACCTGAATCTATTGAAAGCCAAGATCAACTGATTAAACAGGTGGAATCAGGTGTGCCTCCTGCTTGGTTGGAATGAAAACCTGCACCCGCGCCGGCCCTTTGCGGATAAGATCTGACACCCCTGATTTATAGTTTTGTTTTTAGAGAACATTGTAGGAATGTTAAGTTCTTGAATAAATCACACGCTACAGTTGAACTGGAAAATTTTCCATCTATTTTATCTCATGTTGCTGCCGACTTGAATGCAAAGTTAAAGCTGATGTTAACCTTCTCACCAGATGATCAGGAAGCATTTATTCCATTCAGCTTTTCTTGTCATATTATTTACTGTACTTGCAAGTCAAGGAGAGTATTGTTATTCTTCATTCTTCGTATTATTGACAGTGTTTTAGTGTTTTAGTGAGGAGAAATAAGTATTTCGACACTTTTGTTTTTGTTATTTATTGACATCCAGTGCATACAGTATATCCACTTAATTTATACACATAACATCTTTTAGTATAAATGACTGGAGATGATTGTGGTGCAGTTAATTGTCTACTGTTCTCTATGTAACTGCTGTTCATGCCGCTTTCAGGTCATCCTACTCTTTTTGCATGAATGCTGGCATTTCTCTTACTTTCTTTATCATTCTGTGGGCATGTTGTGAAATCTCGCGTGGCATACATGTCCGGGGACAATTCGTTGTGAATCCATAAACTTTCCACCTGCTTATTAGCGAACCTATTGTAGTGACAGGGAGTTTGAAGGTCTTTGCTATGGGTTCTGTAGCTTTTCCCATTCATGTGCTGTTTAATAACGTTGTCCCGGAGAACTTTTGGAAGCTCCTTCAACTTCACCATGATTGTTGTGGGAAATCTTCAAAGCCACTGCCTTTTATAATGACTCCTATTACAATTTGCCTGAGAACAATTTTTGCAGCATTTATGTATACTGTATTTTTTTTTTTTTTAAATATATAGTGTCACTTTTAGTTTTTAAACACACTATATGGCTAAAAGTTTGTGGACACCTGACCATCACACTCATATGTGGTTCTTCCCCAAAATATTGCCACAAAGTTGGAAGCACACAATTGTATAGGATATCTTTATATACTGTAGCATTAGATTTTCCCTTTACTGGAATTAAGTGGCCCAAACATGTTCCAAGATGATAATGGCCCTGTGCACAAAGTGAGCTCCATGAAGACATGGTTTGCCAAGTTTGGAGTGTAAGAACTTCAGTGGCCTGCACAGGGCCCTGACCTCAACCCCACTGAACACCTTATAAATGAATTCAATTGAAATGCTGACTGCACCACAGGCCTCCTCACCCAAAATCAGTGCCTGACCTCACCAATGCTCTTGTGGCTGAATGAGCACAAATCCCCACAGCCACGTTCCAAACTCTAGTGGAAAACCTTCCCAGAAGAGTGGAGGTTATCATAACAGCAACAACGGAATAAATCTGAATGGGATGTTCAACAAACACATATGAGTGTGATGGTCAGGTGTCCACATACTTTTGGCTGAATCATGTATTTTTGTTTATCCAAAGTCAAAAGTCGTGTGTAAATTTGAAGTATGCAAATATTAAATAACATGGCATTTGTGAAGGCAAATATTTATGAAAGATGGTAGAAAGAGGAAAAAAATATAAAGCAAAGCCTTTTGGTTGCTCAGAAAAGTTGAGATACATCAAAAGAATCCCTGCAGACCATCACACCATCATGGTGACAAAGCAGATCAAGGCTTTGTGCACAAGTGGGCTACATGAGCAGTGAACAGAGACAGAATGATGGAGGGTGGGAGACTTTTGAAAGTGTACTAGGCTGTCAAAATCCTGTTTGTCTGCTGATTTTCAGCTTGGGTTGCTTCGCATAAGAACAGAGGCTGTGGAGCTGTGGCAGTGAATTGCATTTGCGGCGTCTCCCTTTGTGCTCCATGTGTGTGCCTTGATTAAAGAAAGAAGAGGCTCTAAGCTCGTTAGGGCCATTTTGTCCAATTGTTTCACGCCTCCATTTGTATCCTCCTGCGTAGAAGGCTTGATATAGATGCCTGAGAATGAAAGCCTTGTTTCCCTATCTGGGCTGCATTACAGAATTTACAGCAGGATACGCACAACTAAATATGATAAGAACATTCTATACAAAAGATTTACTTCTTACAATGTTACCATGTGTAGCATGTGTAGAATGTTTGTCTATAAAGGCATATTATATATATTGTATATATATATATATATATATATATATATATATATATATATATATATATATATATATATATATATACATATATATATACATATATATATATGTATATATATATATATATATATATATACATATATATATATATATATATATATATATATATATATATATATATATATATATATATATATATACACACACACATATTGTATATAACAGCACGGAGCCTCTACCTGTAATGTATAAAAGCTTGTATAACCACATTTTTTTCAATCTCGTACAAATCATGGATATTTTTACAATGAACTTGGGGGCTTTTTCGTATGTAGACCCTATTTTTCTCCAAGCATGTGGATGATGTGCATGGCCACAAAGTATGAATTTAAGCGTGCTTTCACACTGGCAGTTTAGTGGGAAACAGAGCACGGTGTACATGAAAATTTGATTATGTGAAAGCTGTCATGCGGACTGGGATGTGCACCTCAGTACTAAACCTAAGTCTACCTGTAGGAAATGGTCCGAGCTCGGTTGCACTTGAGCTGAGCCGCAATTCCCGTGAATGTGAACATAACTCATACTCGGGTCTGCACTTGTTCAGGAATTAAAATAACTTGCACATGTTTTTGGCCGATGACGACTAATTAATTTCCACAACACTCGTGTACCATGAGTAGCAGGGAACGCTGTGGGACACAGAAGACCTCTACACTGCTGGGCATATTATCTGCTGCTCATAATACCACCAAAATAAATTTAAAAATAAGAGTCAAGTTGTGTTCTCCATCTGGTTTGTGGTGACTTAAGATGAACACAAATGCACCGGTGTGTCGATAGAATCAAGTGAGTATGAAACCAGACCAATGCTGTGGGGAGTGCTGGGAACATTTGCACTCGAATTCGGACCGCAGCAAACGGTGAAAACCACCTAAATTTGAATTCCATTTCTACCCCTTCAGGGATTGAGACCTTGATAAACCAAGTGTCCCTTCCCCAGATTAGGGTTACTGGGACTCTGGAGCAAGTTCCGGGGGTGATGTCCACAGCTGAGCATCAGGTGGCTGGGGTGGACTCACCACCTGTAAGATGAAAGGTGGGGGTCAGATGCTATGCCAGTCCAGTTTCAGACAAGTTGTGGACAGTCTTAGACAGACTAGGCTCTTGCAATGAATTTCAGATGTTTGTTATACAGGATTTCACAGTTTTTTTTTTTTTTTATTTTTTTTTTTGTGATTGATGTGACCTAAAATGCTTGATTTTGCTGCAGATTTTTTCAACATTTGCTTTTTTTTTTTTTATTTGCGGAAAACTACTGCAATTGGTGAAATTGCAATTGCAATAAATAGTTTGGCACAGTTTTTCACAGTGATTGTTGGTAAATGAAACCTTTTAGCTGTGCTCATATTCAATCAAAGAGGACTTTGGCTGAATGTGTGTTGTAATGACATCACATGGCCCAAATCTGCAGAAAATCTGCAGTAATTTTGAAAAATTGCAAGCTCCTCCGAATATTGCTGTTTGCATGATTTTGTGGTCATTTCTGCAATCGCAAAATCACAACAAATACTATAGTTATAGTACTATGTATGTACGATGCGGATTGATCATGCTCACGTTACATAATTCAATCTTGTAATTAGAAACTTGGTTAAATTAGGTTTAGCATAAGCAATGCAATTGTATTTTGGTCATGGGTTTCAGTACAAGAAATAGCACTGTTTGGTTTGAAAAAGAGTATATGCTGTATAGAGTGTATGATCTGGCAGAACTACTTTATCTACTACTAACAAACTAGTGTTTATTCAAATGAAACATGACTGCCCCCTACTGGTCTTGCCTTTCCTGTGCCCGCAGCATGTGCGTGATCCTGCGTGATACCGCATGAAATCGCAGAATCACTTTTTCTTTAACACGCATTCTCATCTGTAGAGATGGCATCTACAGTAATAGATGATTTGTAGTCGAAATTTGTTCAAAGACAACAACAATTCTACAGATTTAAATTGGGTGTTGTGGCAGGAAAACATAGGACAACTTCGCACCTTAGTCGTGTTTTTAGGAATGTATGCTAATTACATGAACAGCTGCTCATCATATGATAGTATCTATGGTGATATGATATGATGATGATATGATGATAGTACAAGTCAGTTTAGTGCACTTACTTTGACTTACTACTAGACACACATTTTTGAAGCAGCGAACTGTTGCACTCTCTTTGCCTAAACAGGTTTGTAAGTAAAAAATAAATAAATAAGTGTATTGTACCTAATACAGTGAGAGCCTTTGTGTTGATCTGGTACAGCGTTTATAGCTGTTTAAGTACACTTAGATGGAGGTACACTCTTTCCCCATCAGTCACTGTAGCCTGAGGTAATAATTAACAAGCATGTCGCCAATTTGTCTGCAGTCTATTAAACCCACCAAGACTTCCAGCGATATTGAGGAACACTGCATAAAGAGATGGGGAGAAAATCAGACTGAAATGTGGAAAGAGTGTTTTTTTTTTTTTTTTTTAAGCTGAAGAGCCTAGTGTCAGAAGGTGAGGAGTGAACACTGCTGACCCGCTTTTCCCACAAAACACAGAGCTATTATTGCAGATTACGCACAGGTGAGATTTTTGGTGCAAGTATTAATTGGAGTGCAAGCTCGTGTCAGTAACCAATTACTTTTATGTTAGCCTACGGTTAATGCACTGAGTGGGCAGATAGGATGACATTCTGAAGAATTGAGGGATGCACAGAGAAAGAAGGAAATAGGGGGAGGGGATATCTGCTGTTACCAATGGCACATAAGAAGATGGTCATAAATGCTATTGGCTAATGGTAAAGTGTAATGCTACTGGATAACCAGCAAAGCCAGATTAATAAAATAGTACAAATTGAACTGAACATTGGCTCCTTTACAAACAAGCTACACTGCCAACTGGTTAAGATTCTAGCATTACTGACTACTGAAAATTTGTGTCAAATCCCAGAACAGTTAGAAGGACACTGCTAGGTCATTTCAAAGACCCGTGTCCTTCAGATTAGATTCGATTCTACCTCTTACTTCGGTCCCTTAGAAAAAATGACTGCCAAATGAATACATTTTGTGGATTAGTATACACTGTGGGCTAATTGATATTTAGATTATGTATTCCAACTCCAGTACCATCAGATAAAGTTCTACTATGGTAACAGTGTATATTTAGTAATAATCACTAATTGGTATATTGCTCAGCCCCAAGTCATTTTTCCACAGTTTAAGTGTCAGACATGGTGTACTAATATTCCTTTTCAAGAATTGCTACAATGAGCAAACCAAGATTATCTCAACATCTACTCAGATCTTAATGTCTCATCTCACTGCACATAGATTAAATAGCAAAGCATGTACGATTACTTTGCTAATTAACCGTGACGGGGGGGTGGGGGGGTGGGGGGGGGGATTCACACACCCATTAGTTACTCTTTCTTTCTCTAACTGAGTCACCATCAGTCATTTCTCTAAATTATCCCTCACCCTCTTATTACCTGACTTTGTATGTATTAACAGTCTTGCTCAGATCCCCTCTTCAGCTTAACTAGCCATTAGTCTTGAATTATGAGCTGCAATAATGCACTAAAGCACACAGCCCTATCTCAGCAATTCATCCGGCTTCGGTGAATTACAGCAGTGTGCTGAAGATAAATAGTAAGGAGCTGATGCTAGTTAATAGCTACAGTGGGAGAAGGTAGACAAAAGGATGCTCTTATTTAGTGCAGTTTCTTAATGAATATGGAGGTACCTGATCTCATGAGGAATTTGTACAAGACATGAGGGCAAGTGAAGTTGTAAGAAAGTGCCAAACGTGCCCTTAACCCTAACATGTGCCTTCATAACTTTTCATACATATATAGATGCACAGTTATGAATTTGTACATGTGAGACCAAAGAACAATTAGTACAGATGATTAAGTGTTCTTACTAATGAAAAGAACACACAATTATTTGGCCGGCTGGAGTACTAAACATGAAATACTGTCTTCAGTGACACAGTATAATAGTTTAGCAACATTAGATAAGGTTGTCCATTCTGGACAATTAATAGCATCCATAAGCAGTATCCAGCCTCCATGATATACTAGTTAAACAGCGAAGTGCCTTTAGTACAATACTTGTTCGGCTCCGCTGTAGAAAGGAGCAGTACAGGAGGTCGTATTTACCAACTGTGATAACACTCTACAACAGCTCATCACTGTGCTGGGATATTATTTCCACTGAGCCAGTCTTCGGATAAGCTCATTGGACAATAGTCGAACTACACTGTCCATTATCCATATCCATATGTACAACTCCAATTCTGAAAAAGTTGGGACAGTATGGAAAATGATTTTGAAATTGATGCATACAACACGTTTCAAGAAAGTTGGGATGGGGCTATTTAGGACTAATAGCAATGTGACGAAATTGAAATAAGAAGATGATGAGAAACTTGTGAGGCAATCGTCTAATCATAGTATATAAGGAGCCTCCAAAAAAGGCCTAGACCTTCAAGAGCAAGGATGGGCCGAGGCTCGCCAATCTGCCAACAGATGCATCAGCGAATAATCCAACACTTTGAGAACAACATTCCAAAAAGACAAATCGGTAGGATTTTGGGCATTTCACTTTCTACAGTGCACAATATAATTAAAAGATCCAAGGAATCCGGTCAAATCTCGGTGCATAAAGGTCAAGGCTGAAAGCCAGTTCTGAATGCATGTGATCTCCAATCCCTCAGACATCACTGTCTTAAAAACCGTCATGAGTGTGTAATGGATATCCTGACATGGGCTCGGGAATACTTTGGTAAACCTTTGGGCGCTGTCTTATCTGAGATAGACAGTAGAACACAGTGGAATCATGTTTTGTGGTCCGATCAAATTTCAGAGTCAAAATTTACCCAGATGAGGATGGGTTCCCTTCTGAGTCGGGTTCCTCTCAAGGTTTCTTCCTCTTAAAACATCTTAGGGAGTTTTTCCTTGTCACCGTCGCCACTCAGTGGCTTGCTCAGTTGGGATAAATTCACACCTTTAATATCTGTATACCATGTTGATATTTCTGTAAAGCTGCTTTGAGACAATGTCTATTGTAAAAAGCGCTATACAAATAAAATTGAATTGAATTGAATTGAAATTTCAAATAGTTTGTGGACAAAACAGCTGTCGTGTTCTCCGGGCCAAAGAGGGAAAGGACCATCCAAGCTGTCATCAGCGTCAGGTCCAAAAGGCAGCGTCTGTCATGGTATGGGGGTGTGTCAGTGCACATGGCATGGGTATCTTGCACATCTGTGAGAGCACCATTAATGCAGAAAGATGTGTGTGTGTGTGTGTGTGTGTGTGTGTGTGTGTGTGTGTGTGTGTGTGTGTGTGTGTGTGTGTATGCACTGCTGTAATAAGTGAATTCCCCTCCGGGATTAATATAGTCTGTCAGTCTATCTTTCTATCTATCTATCTATCTATCTATCTATCTATCTATCTATCTATCTATCTATCTATCTATCTATCTATTATGCAATCAATGCCAGCAGCAAAAAAGGTAATACTAGGTTAACTATTTAATTTTATTTGAGTGTGTAACTATGTAAATGTAAATATAAAACTAAATAAATCAGTTATGTCGTTGATGAAGATTTGAAGCTTCGTTTAGTTACTTCTTCGAGAATGGGCCTAGTTTTGGCACGTGGTCCATGTAGTCTATTCTCTGACTAGGTACAAGCATCTCAACTGTCCACTCTGTCAATGTCCAGTTGATTTTATTCTTACAGCCATGATTGCATAAACAACCTATAAAAGTAACACAACTTTTGTAACTAATAGCATTATAAGTTGCAAGATCATACAGGAAGATATCTCTGCCCTCATGTATTATTAATGTTCAAAAATAGGTGGTGATATTATTGTAGTACACTTTCAAGTATTTCTTTAACTGAAATGGCTTAAAGCAGTTTATTCATTTTGGGATTTTACTGGGCCAAATTTTGCAAATGCAGTGTTATTATCAGAAATAGATTCGCATTCAACACAGGCATATATTATTTGATCACTACAGACCTACATTATAGTGGTCGAGAAATTAACCATTTTTCAACACATTTTGCAACGTTTCATGAAGCTTCTTCTCGCCATCACTACTTTGCAATAAAGAATTGTGGGAAATGGACTTGACACTATTACATTCTTTGTGTTTTGCTTGTCTATTTAGCTGATTTGTTAAAAAGACTTATTGTCAAAATTTGCTTCTGCCTGACTATTACATACAGTATATAATTCTAATTTGTTACATGTGTTAACATTGTATAATCGCTCTATATGCCTCCACTCATATAAGTATTATAATAAAGCGGTTTGCAGGCAGGGGATGAAACTTGTCTCATACTGACCTGCTTTTGAGGTGGCAGTGTGTGCATGTTGAGCACTATGGTGAGAGTAATTACTGCCTCCACTGAGTGTCTCATTTCAGCTGCTATAATCTTTTCCTCCATTAAAGCATTATTAGTTGGATTTGGTGAAAACAGATTAAACAGAGGGCATGAAAGGCAAAAGCCATTTGTTAATTGAGTAGAACCCTCTTCTCTCTTTAAGTGAGAAAGGAGTAAACGGTTTCAGAGTTTGTATTGTAAATGTACGCATGAGGTTTTTTCAGAGAGAAAGAGAAAAAAGACCAGAGAGATGAGTGCGAGGGGAATGAAATGAGAAAAATGACACAATATTGCTTCAGCTTGCTACAGTATACTGAAGTCCAGTGATTTGACTGATTTTTTATAAAGCATCAAACCTGCCAACTCAGCAAAGAGAACAGCAGGGCATTATTGAAATTATTATTTATCATTTATTTATTTTTAAACATTTTTACAAAACCTTTTATTGTAGGAAACTGTTATATTAATTTACATGCATAGTCATAACCTTAGAATTTCCAAGCACAATGCCTGTATTTTTTATGATTTATTTCCTTTCTTTCCCATTAAAAGCTGCATTAAGGGACTGCCTGTTCAGCTGTGGTCTCAGTGGATACCTGGCTATCGAGAGAGAGAGAGAGAGAGAGAGCGAGAGAGAGAGAAAGAGAGTGAGGGAGAATGAAGAAAAAAAAATCAAATTAAAATCCATCAGCTAATGTGACGTCGGGTAATGAAATAAGAGTCTGACAGTCCTGCGTATTGAAATGCAAAAAAGGTGTCCCACCGTTACCCTAGCAATTCATCATAAAAGCCAAAGAATTTCTGCTTAATATACATGAGCTTCTGTGAATTATTACGAGCCTCCTCGGCCTAACAAACTTCTCAAAGTGCATGTACAAAAGGGTCAAGCGTGTTATTTTCTGCTTGCGTCACGTGCGCAGGATAATTGAAACGGCTTTCTGGGGAACTGAAAACTGAGTCTCACTTTGAACATGTTGCAGTCTTTTCTCCCTCTAGACTTTCTCTCCCTCACTGTCTTTTTTGTGTGTGGATGTTTGGAAGAAGGGTGAAAGAGATAGACGAGTGAGGTGTGTGTGTATGCGTGCACATGTTGACTGGCTGTATTAGAGGAAAGGTGGAAAAGGCTATTTCCAGTCCTCTAATTCATCTCTGCCAACAAAGTCTCAAGGCATTTGCGTCTGTTAGCTGTGTACCCCTCAGAAGTGCGCCTTAGTACTTGTTGTACCCTGTTCACCTTGTTTTCCTGGCCCTGAGGGGAATTGGGCCATTTTGCTCTGCACCCTGTACTTTTTTCCTTTTCCTTGAGAATATGGTGCATTGTAACCCTATTAAGGCAGAGGAAAAGTGCCTTGGACCAGCTACGCCAATGGGATAAGTGGAGCAGAGTTACAAGAGCCTCAGTTTAAAGGTGTGACATTAGAGCATGGGTGTACAATATCAGATGAAGGTTCACAGCGACATTATGAGGAGGATGTGAGTTAAGGATGCCGTCCAATTTACTCCTTAGAGTGTAGATATGGCCATCGGTGATACTGACAGAAAACACATCTTATCCAGTCTTTTAGAAGAGCCTGATGGCTGTTACTCCTGGCTTTTTCATGTTAATGAGAGGATGATTTTAGTTTGGGAATTTGAGTCTGATTTAATTATTATTATTATTTTCAAATCCTCATGAATTTGAACAACTGAGAAAAATGTGCCTGAATTTCATTTCACATAAACTTCAACTTTTTAAATTGTAACATCATAAAAGTATATCATAAAATATATCTTGTGATTAATACTATTTCCATAATCCATTGTAGCTACGAGAACTTTACAGTGCTTCTCATCCTGTAAAAATCAGTCATGTAAAATAAAGTGGCAGCAAGATTTCCAAAGGATCAAATAAAACAAAAGTAAAGTTCTATATATCTCCCCTTAACTATTTTTACCAGGGGGTGCCCATGTTTTTGGGGGTGCCCGTGTTCAGCATGTTTAGCATTGAATGTATTTGTGATGTCACACTGTACAGTATCGTGATTAATGGATAATATGAAAGTAGACACTCAAGGCTTCAAGAATTTGCAATTTTCATCAATGTTTCTTTTTTTCCCTAACCTATTCGGTTGAAATTTTATAATCGTATTGTGGCAGATGTATACAGTGTTTTACTATCAAAAAAGCTTTAGTCATGCTGTCCAGTTTATCTCTGTACTAATGTAATTGTGGAGAAGTGCGAATTCTTTGCCCAGCTAGGGGACTCACCCCCCTCCCCCTTTCCACTGCACTGCTCACCAGCAGCTAAACACAGAGTCACTATACTCTACACACAGAAACCCAACAGTGTCCTGACTAATCTTCTAACAGACCTCTGGTGATAAAATAATTCATTTGTTTATACTGATTGAAAATATCGGATAAGTCGATTTCCATTCCGCCCGCAGAATTGAACACGTGTACTGGCAGAAAAAATTAAAAGGTAAAGTTTACCCTTATGGAAAAATCAAACACATTTCCCAGGTGATCATAGATCTTTTATATGTGATTATGTGAGTTACATGTGATCATATGTGGGAAAAACATGTGCATTTCACCAATGTTATACCCTGAAATTGCATATTTGAACTCAAGTGACAGCGTGTGAGTAATCTGATCACTATAATGTGAAGAATAATTAATCATGTGAGAAAATCACAATGGAAAAATTAAACCTCATGCCATATATGTGAAAAATAAACCTATGAAAATAAGTGACAATAAAAACGCAGGGTAAAATGTGTCAGAAATTTCACATGATTCGTGTTACACTCATGTGACCTCTCTCTGAGGGTCATTCGAAGAAACAGTAAATACAGCAAATCTTCAGAATGTCCCTTAGCCAGCTATCCTTTATCCATGCCGACTGCAGGAACCCAATTCATCCAATCCAAGCCATATTTAGGGTTAACTGTCTAACAGAGAGGGAGCGCACAAAGCTAATGCAACTTAATACATCCTAATCTGCGCTTAATTCCTTTCTATGCATGCCTCAGTAGGAGGGTTTTTACTTCTATGTGCATGCACTGGCATTGTGTATCATCAAACAGCCTCAAATGAAACGGCCCACTTGAGCGTTAATGAAAGCTGCCGTGATGAGGCTGGGGCCTTAAGGGAAACAGGAGGCTGTTATTTATTTCTTTTTTCCTCATAGCCCACTATGAATTTCACAGTGCAACTGAAAGCTGTCATGTCACTCTGTGAGGTCTGACACTCTTTGCTAATGTATAATTTATGTGACATGTTTTAGCACGGCCCACTGTAATGCCGTTAAATTATTTCCGAACGTCTTCGGATTCCCAGTGGAGATCAGGCTATACAAATCAGTGCCGTCTCCCACCACAACAGGGCCAAAGATTAATGACAAATGCAGCAAGGACAAATGAGAGCGTCCAGCGATATCAAGCAAAGTTTTGCATATGAAATGCCTCGGCACATATCCTAGAGGCTAAAAAACAAAGGGAGGCGTTCTCGTATGGCCTGCACTGACCCCTATTCACAGTAACACAAGAACCGAGTCTCGGTGACAGACGCTTAGCTCTCACGTCGTAATCACAGCCTTTTGTCTTACTTGCTGGTAACCAGGAATGTTTTGTTAACAATGTAGAATAGCAAGAATGTGCTGCTGTTTATTGCATACGTGCCTTTTTTTTAACCGGTCCACATTTTCACATCTTGACCCAGTGCTATGTGTGATGCATCATTTATTATGTTAAAAACAAGGAACCACATAGCACATCATATTGAGACCTATGCATTATTATGCATAACACAGCACACTGACTCATGGTTAAATCTTAAGGGCCTGTGGCATGTACCATATGTCCAGAGAGCGAGAGTGCAAGAGAGAGACAGAGAAAGAGAGAGAATGATTGTCATGTGCACTGAGTAGCTTCTAATATGGATGGCAGTTCTGCTTTGCTGATGAGAGGCCCTTCACAATCATTTCCATCCTGTTGAGGAGTGAGAGCTGATTAAAATATCCACACTGCTCATTCCTATTACCTGAGCAGTCAGTCGAGCCTCGCTCGCTCAATTAAAGAGCCACAGCGTGGATCGGCCAACAGAATTACAAATGCTCGCAGTCACAATTCACTCTCCTGACAATTAGAGAGCAATTTGTTTCATGTTAACGGGTCCTCCAGGGCTTGAACCAAGCTCCAATGAATATTGACAACAGCTGCCCCCCAGTGCCAGAGCATAAGTGTATTTCAGTTCTGTATAGCATCCATTTCTCTCTAACACACTAATACTCACACACTTATGATATTTTGTACTTAACGCAAAAAAAACCCTCTATGTATTAATTTTATATTTCAGACATTTCTCTTGAAATTAATAAGACAAGAAAAATTAAGCTTGTCATGTCACAGAGAAATGGTCTATTCTGAAGACTTTCTCATGTCTGAAAACTTAACAGATTTTTCTCTGACTGTTACAGAACACTGACACTGGCGACTTCTTTCAAAAATGCTAAATAAACATCACTACACAGAAAACGTCTCAAACATTTATACACGCATTTAAAAATATGTTTATGAGGAGTGCACGTTAAGTCCCTGTGTAAGTTGGTACTATTTAAACATTACTATAAATCATGCAGTTCGCACTTCTGTCTGAGCTGTGCTGTTATAGAAAATGAATCATTGCCTTCTGGCCAATCAGACTCGAGCATTCAACAGGGCTGTGATCTAACGCTCAATCAAACACAAGCAGTAAAACTAACCTGAATACTCATGCTGAATTAACATGCTGAACTATATCCACTTGCTACTGTTTGACTTTCCATGTAAACATAGCTCATGTCAATAAAGTTTTTCATCACATATGTACATGGGAAAAGGGGGCATGTTCTGTCAGCCTATATAAACACATTTCCCACATTTTCACTATGGTCTAAACAGTTACGTTTGCAAACTAAATCTAGGGTAATGCTTCTCTCTACCTTGCTGCATTAGCATCCAGAGCATATTCATTTACATTGGTCATCACTCAGGCTTTCAATTTGTCACTTTCAGTTAGCACATATTTAAAAGATTCTTGTAGCACTTGTAAAACAAAAAACAAAAACAAACAAACAACAGCATTAGTTTTGAGTTTGTTCAGGTTATAAATCTTTGCAGATTTGTCTTTACACTTTTTCCATTATTTTTAAACTCGTTCTAATAAATGACTTAATGCGAGCTACATTACTGAAGGAAAGTCAGTCCTGCACTGAATTCAGTTATGCAGGGAGCAATGTTGCTAAAAAACAACAGCAACAACAACAACAACAACAACAACAACAACAAGACCAACTCACATAGCACAAAGTAGTGGTCTGTGATATAAGCTGATAAGATTATTTTTCCTCAGTGTTTGTTATCCAGTCTGTAAATACGAGGGATTTTATTCACACAATAGATTTTGTGGAGCCTTCTAGCTGTACTTACACATAGCACTTTCGTTCTGAGCTGTAGCGAAGAGCTAAACTTCTATGATGGAAGTCCATTGTATTTGAAAAAAGGACTTTGAAATGCATTTGCAGAGCTGAAGAAAGACCAAGCACAGATTTAAGACACAGCAATAAGGCACAAAATTGTGAATTTAGTGAATTTAGAGAAAGTGTGTGTATGTATATGTGTATATATATATATATATATATATATATATATATATATATATATATATATATATATATATATATATATATATATATATATATATATATATATAACTGATTCTTCCATAGAAGCTGGAAGCTTACCTTTATTGTGCTACATGGTGACTAGATAAAAGGTTGTGTTTTTTTAATTCCCAGCATTTTTTCCTCCTCAAATCACTTTTCTGTCTTTTCTTCTCCATTTCAGCAAATTTGTTTTTAGGCTCCATAAAACAGCCTTTACTTATTTCCAAACAGTGCTGTGTATATGGTGGAAAATCGCTCACATAATGTATCTTTAAAAGCACATTACACCGGGCGGTACACCGTTAAGACTTAAGGGGCGCAGTTGATATTTACCATCCTGAAGAAAAGCAGAAAGAGAGAGAGAGAGAAAGAGAAATCAGGGATGAGAAGAGCGGATTTCGGCGTGAAATAAAACTCCCCCACCCACGGATACAAACGCTGCTTCACTGTGGTAGTCGAACAATCACTGTCTTTACAATCCTGTCCTTAATGCCTAAGACGTGCATAAAAGAAGAGAGTTTAAGAATATAGGGATAAGCTCTTTCAGCTTTTTGAAGTCTTAAGGCTCTTTTGAATACCCGAGCATCAGCATCCACTGCTATTGCGACAATAAATAGATATTACAATGATTTGGGAACAATGTGACTCTGCTGATTCTTCCCAGACGCAAATATATATATATATATATATATATATATATATATATATATATATATATATATATATATATATGTGTGTGTGTGTGTGTGTGTATGTGTGTGTGTGTGTGTGTGTGTGTGTGTGTGTGTGTGTGTACAGTGAATAGGAAGTGAACGTTAGCTGAGGAGCTCAGACAATGCAAGTGTTTCAGAGATGCAGAAGAGAAGAAAGAGATTAATGTCTGAGAGAGAGAAAAGGCGAGATGGCAGCTGGGGTGTTTGCGAGGAAAGCCAGGGCTTGGAGCTGCTTTGAGAGGCTAAATCTTCCCTCAAGCACAAAGCAGTGGTGCTGATACAAGCAGCAGACATGGGGTCACCTCCTCTATGCACACAAAAAAGCTCCAGACATGACTCTCTCTCTCTCTCTCTCTCTCTCTCTCTCTCTCTCTCTCTCTCTCTCTCTCTCTCTCTCTCTCTTTCTCTCTGCTGTTAATGCTACTCTTAAAGGAAAAATCAACCCGAAATGACTTGCATATTAGTCTCTATAATTAACATGTGATCTTCAGGGCTATCCAACATTTATTTTGTAATGCAATTCTTGGTTTAAATTTCTTTCATTGACATGCTGGTCTACTTTCACTCTGTGCTTTCCTACATTACCCACAATGCTGTTCAACTATCTACTGATAATAACACCAGGGGGAATTATCCATTACTTATGCACTGATGCAGCAGCACTTTATTCCTTCTATCAATCCTCCTCATCTGTATAATATGCTCAAACAGATCAGCTTCCAAACCTTCAACTTTCTAACACCACCATCTTCGAGCAATCCTTAAGCTAACTCGTTTCTGCCAAAAGTATGACGTATAGCTGCATTGCATTCTGGATCGTTGAGTCTAGTATTTGGTGTCTCCACTGCTTCTATGTTAATTTGCCATTAATATGACTTTGAACATCACTGGAAAATGGTGAATGAGATAAGAAGCTCCGACTTTTCATTACCTGTTATCCCTTATGTTTGAGATCAATGAATTATGTTTCTATTAAACACCATTGGACCTACAGTACACTAGCAATGTGATGTCAGAACAGCACATAACTGCTCATTTCTCACCAATATGGCATCCACCAACAAATTAGCACCAGAATCACTAAGCACATCACAGATGTTTGAATCGAATCATATTTCACGTGTTTAAGGGCTGACTTTTTTCCCTTAATGCCATTAATGTTGATCAAAGTTTAGCATACCAAAGTAGAATGTTGTGTGGTTTATGTACATATGACATACTAATGGACATTATGACAAATAAAGGAAACCACGAGGCCTCAAAAATGAAAACACTCATACTGGGTTCCATCTCCTTTTCCCATGGAACAAGAACAAGAGGCTTTTCTCTCCTGTCAAAATAGCCGTGAGGGGTGCAGACGAACACACACACACACACACACACACACACACACACACACACACACACACACACACACTGTTGTCTTAATCCAGTAGAATCACTGTTCTCTGACTCTGCCACCTCTCCACAATTACAGAGGCCCCCTAATCCCTGCAGCCTCCATTTTCCTCTGCGATTTAAGAGGGGTAGAGATCTGATCACTCATCCAACCCCCATCCTCCTCACACACACACACACACACACACACACACACACACACACACACACACACACACACACACACACACACACACACACACACCACCCGATATACACTTCTCTCTCCTTACAACCCCGAAGCTCCAGCACTGGAAATCACACACCGATTGCTGGGAGAGATTCTAATGCTGGCCTCTCCTCATGGTCACTGCTTAAACACAGTTTAGTGGCTTAGTGAGGATTTGCTTGTATCAGAGCTACTGGCTGTTGAGGAGAGGCTTTTTTCCCCAAAGTGTGCTGCACTTGTTCACCCCTTTTTCGAAGAGGCTCAAGAATTTACAGAGTTTGAAGTGTACTCAACAAGATAGTTGACTTAGAGGCTGTGCTCATCCAGTTCATCCCAGCTCATCCAAGATCTTTCTAACACAGCGGTCCATCATTCAAACACAACAAATATGACTGTATCCCTTGAGAAAGGGTGCTGACCTACAGAAGCAGATCTAATGATCCAAATATGATGTAGTGTAAGCAAACAGTGTTCAAAAGTAACTCATCTCAGGACATCTGACTTGGGATTTCAAGAAGAACTCAGTCTAAAAAATATAACCTAGTGACAAATCCAATTCACTTGAATGGTAAAGGACACAGGAAAGCAGAAAAGAATTAGCTTTAGGAAGTGGTTCATTTTTATCCAGCTAAATACAAGACCAATGGAAGATTGATGCAGTAGAAAGAATGAGATTTCTTCTTTCTTAAGAAAACTGCCATTATTATTAGTAGTACTTAATAGTGCTTTATACTAATGTCTGGAGCCTGGACCATATCCCAGGGGACTCAGGGCACAATGGACATCCTGGATGGGGTGCCAACCCATCTCAGGGCACAATCGCATACTCATTCACACACTATGGACAATTTAGAAATGCCAATTAGCTTACAATGCATGTCTTTGGAGTGGGGGGAGGAAACCGGAGAACCCAGAGGAAACCCCCAAAGCATAGGGAGAACATGCAAGCTCCGTGCACACAGGGAGGTGGCGGGAATCCACCTCCAGCTGCAAAAAAAGCTAGCTAGCTTGCTGAAACAATACATATTCCCTCCAAAATCCTATTGTGTTCACTTGTACAAATATACAATGTTGTTAAAATATTGTAGAATAAAATATTATATCTGTATTGTCATTTATTAGGTCACTTAAACATTTCAATACTTTGTCCACTCCCATCTGTACGTAACACGTCTCCTCTGTGTTGTGACAGAGCAGGAGCATTGCACACATTGGGAAAGCCTGTATCCATAGCTATCCAACAACATACTTTATAAAATTAGTAAGGTTAAAGTATATTCTCAGCATAATAACTCAATTGTGGTCAATCCAATGAGTTTCTCCAGACCAACAGACACATTTTAAAAGATGTGACACCCACCTATTGTCTGTATTGATGTATCATAAGATGCTATTACAGCTATATCAGACTGAATTATCATGGTACCATCAGACAGATAAAATTGTACATTATCACGCCCTAATTATTACTTTAGGCCATTGCATTATAAGCCAAGAAGTCAAGTAAGCCAAGCCAAGTAAAGTCAAGAAGGCTTTAATTAAAATTTCCTTCTTATTAACTGCTGGTTAGAATTCCCATGAATATTGCATGAGATAAGATTGTTGAATCAGTGATCACTGATGGAAACTAGAGAAGCATAGCCCAGACTATTTCTAACTAATGTTGCACCAATGCCTTGTAACGTGCCTCTCACAAGAGCTTTCTGAATGCCATGACTGTTTGTTAATTAAAGTGCCGCGCAGTTGATTGCAGGCCTAGTTTGAATTTGACTCATGAGGCAGTGCTTCACAGACATGTAGTACAGAGCACTAGAAAAAGAGAAAAAAGAGGGAAAAAACAGAGAGAGAGAGAGAGAGAGAGAGAGAGAGAGAGAGAGAGAGAGAGAGAGAGAGAGAGAGAGAGAGAGAGTCCCCAAAAGCAGCACAATACACACTGCTTAAGAAGACAAGAGATGTGCTTAAATGAATCATCCAGTTGGCTTAAACTGAGCTTGGCTGCCTCTGTTTCACAGCATGTTTAAGGCGTTCTCTTGCCTGTGGGGACTGCCATTCTTTCTCTCTCCATTTCCTTTGCACCCACTTCCTTTTAAATGTTGCATATATTCTGGTTGTTGTTTTTTTTCTTGAAAGATTCATTTCAAAACCTTTAAAATGGAAAAGAATCGATCAATACTCTTTTGTGCATGTGATGGAAGAAATGCTCGGTGGGGAGAAAAGCACCCAAACACGACAGATGTTACAATTCCGATTTGCCTTTCATTCTTTTTTCAGATGCACACAATGGCGTAGCAAAAGGAATTTCAAAGGCCGGTTTAAATTGATTTAAGTTAGAGCTCTTGTCATAAAGCTCTATGTTTGCAAGTATCACAAAAATGAGTGGCAAGAAGAAAAAAAAAGTCATTGTACGATTTCACCCAAGCCCTGGGGTTCTTTCTTTTTTCTTTTTCTTTAAAAAAAAAAAAAACAGACTTTTACTGATTCTCTGTGAAGTCTTTTCAGATAATATAGAAATGTATTCATTCTGTGTAAAAGATAGTGATTATGAATAGAATACCTTGGATTCAGAGGAGGACAGGATGCAAAAAAAAAAAAAAAAAAAAAAGGCAAGGAAAGAATATTGTACCGGCAAGAAGACTAAAGGAGAACAGAAGGCCATCCCTACCTTTAGATCAGCCATACTGAAATTCATCCTTCCTGAGCAACAACACAAAAATATGTGAAATGAAAACCGACAGCAAGTGCAGTGAGATACTATCACTCTACCAACTAAGCGAAATGAGAAAATAAATGAGAACATTTTTTGATGATAGATGAGGCCGGAATGTTATGAAAAATTCACGGTATGATGTACAATCATACCAATCAATATCAGTTGTTCAGTACATCATCGTATCAAATTCCCATTATCAAAGAGGAAGACATTACACGATTGCAGTGATAGTGCAAGTCACAGCATATGGTTAAGAGAACCAGCTAGAATATTTTTTTTACATCTGTGCTAAGAACATCACTTGTAATACCTTCAGTAATTTATTATAAACAATGCAGAAATGTACTTTTATCTTTTCTTCTTAAAAAGTAGCTTTCCCTGTTATAAAAGTCTTAATGTGCCACTCCTGGAACATCTCTCTATACTAGAGTAGTATAAACTTAACAATATAACTATTTCAGATTTCACTATTCTGGCATAAAATCATACCTGGACGGACGTTGGTGGAGTGTTGCTGTCTCACAGCTTCAGGGTCTCTGGTTTGGTTCTGAGCTTGGCTTACTGTATGTGTAGAGTTTCACATGTTTTCTCCATGACCATTTGAGTTTCCTCTGGGTTCTCCAGTTTCCTCCCACCTCCCAAAATCATGCCAGTAGGTCAGTTAGCCAATGTGTGTGTTTTCTGTCTATAATACTGACAGTGTAATCTTCGGTTTAAAGGCTACCTTGTTTCTAACCAGGCTATACGCTTTTTGTGTGTGTGTGTGTGTGTGTGTGTGTGTGTGTGTGTGTGTGTGTGTGTGTGTGTGTGTGTGTGTGTGTGTGTGTGTGTGTGTGCATGGTTCCGTGTGATGGACTGGTGTCCCGTCAAGGGTGTATTCCTACCATAATGAATGTATGAAATAAAGAGATGAACAGATGTTTCTCTTGCTTTTTGCTGATTTTAGATCATTAGATCATTAATTCTTAGGAGAAACAATAAAAGGAAAACTGGTGTTCATGTGTAGAACAAATCTAGGATGGTATCATTACTGTCTGAGGGTCAAATAGGAAAATATACAAACCAAAGTAGTCAGAAAAAAATATTCATCCATTCCTACAATGATTGTAGGTATCTGCTGCCTCTTTGCAGCTTGAAAGCTTGTCGTGGTGAAGGGACTTGTGTATTTTGATGAACTTAAAGGCGATGACACCGGGAGCTTGGTAAAGAGATCTGACATGAGAGGTCAGAAAAAGAGTGATCCCAAAGACACTTATGATTGTACAAAAAAGACTAAGTGTGCCCTGAGCCTGATTAGGGTTACCAGGATACATCCCTGAAGCCAGGCATGGGGAAGATGTCCACAGATGAGTATAAGTTGACTTGAATCGTTTTATTACAGGAACGTTTTTGTAATATTACAGACTAATATTCATAAAACCAGTTGAATATGTTGCTGAATCTTTTGACAAGCTTCTCTGCAAGCTAGATATGAATTGTGCCTAAGATTGTGTTGCATGAGTGCTCAACATTTTTGAGGTCAGATTCATTTAATAGTTGAGTGCAGCATGAGCCAGTGTTAAAGAGTGTGTGGGTTAACAGTCTTAAAGGTTTGATGTTTGATTTAGGCGGACTGTGAATGCTTGATCTGTGTAAAGCAAAAAGTGCTTTTCCTGAGCCTTTGATGGATCTGCGGTGTCTTCCCAGCAACTGGGTTCAATTAAGACCGGCCAGCTTTATTGTGCTCAACACATAAATCAGCCTGTGAATCAAGTCACTCAGGGGAGAGAGTGGGAGAATACAGAGAAGAGACTGAAAGAGTGAAAGATGGATGGATGGTGCAATGGCAGAACTCACAGAGAAAGAGAGAAGACGGCAGGCTGCATGAAGTCTCTCTGAGAACAAAATGTGTGATTAGAGCAGCAGCAGTGGTCATTAGTGACACTAATGAGTGCACTATCTACGCCGGCATTAAAGTGCCTGCTAACGAGGCCTTGTTCATCATCAGTGAACACAAGCTGTGGCATAATCCTGTCGCCTCTCCTCGGCAGGGGGAGCAGCTTCGCTCTGCACAGGACGGATAAGCTTGATGCGCACTTCCTACATATGCAGTAAGCGAGTAATTATTTGATTTTTCCTTCACCTATTTTTGTCATCTCTGTCCTTACCTTTCCATTCTATTATTTGGTGAATCAAACCTGGCAAAGCTTTATTCCTGGCACCTCACCTAAATAGCACACAAAAAAACATCTATACCCAGTATTAATAGTGCACCAACACACACAAAGTGATCAATATTTAGATTCTTTCATTCACTTGTTTTCTTTTCACCCACAATTGTACTTACCTTCATGCAGAATGTAGGCTTAAATATAGCATCCAATATCCTTACCAAACAAAAAGAGCTTTCTAGGATTATTTGAGCACTAAAAGAAATAATCATAGAGTATTATCTCATGGACCCTCAGAGACAGTACAATTATGGGACACTTTTCACTTACTGATCTGGCTATACAGTTTTCTTCATCCTACTGCTACTGGGACAGTTTTCCTACTCCCTCACTGATACTGGAACAATTTTCCTACTGCCTCACTGCTACTGAAACAGTTTTCAACTTAAATTGGATGATAGTTTACAGTCTACAGTTTACAGGCAATTATTTGCACTGCTCTCTTGTAGCCAATTCTGTTCTGTCAATCCTATACTGGTCAAGGTAGTGTGTGCTGTCCAGAGTATTTATTGTCCTGTGTATATCTTGTATATTTTGCACTTGTCTCACACTACTGTTACATTTGATGTAGTCCTGTGTACCGTGGGTCACACATTGGTCCTGAAACCCTGGGTCCTTTTCACTGGGATGGTACTCTCATTTTTAGTTCACCGGGAAAAGTAGATATCGTTTAGCTTTAAAATGATTTAAGATACATAAATAGACCTTAAGTACCAGTGTTGTACGCTTCATTATTTTTAGAATAGCACTTTAAAGATACAATACGTGCAACAAGGTACAGAATATATACAAAGGTGCAAAACATGTAACCTTGCAGGTTCCACCCCAGTGACAAGGAAAGATACAGTGTTGATACTTTTTTCTTCCAATGCCTGGAGGAATGACAAAACACATTTGACTTGGTTTAATAATACGAGTCAATCTGACCATAAACTGTTAATTACTTCCTCCACCACAAGAGGGCACTAGAGCCCAGACATTACACCCTCTCATCACATTGTGCAAAGAAGCAGCTGATAAAGACATGGCACGCGATGGATGGGTGTGATAGTCGGGGGGGGGGGAGGGGGGGGGGGTGTGCACGCCATAAATTCCAAAACATGTATTATCTCCTTTGATTCATTCCTGATCGCTAAATATTTTCACTGGCAAATCCTCCCACCAGGCCACAATCCGCTGCCTTCCCCTTGCTTTCTGTGTCCTTGTGTTTCTACTTACACTTGCAGAAAAAACGATGGGGAATGTGAGGAAGTTTTTATCTGCTAGTGACTTGAACATGTGACAAAATGGTGTGAGTTTGACATCAACAGTAGGGTTATTTCAGAAAAACTTGGTATTTCTCAGAGATTATTAAAAAAAAAAAAAAATATATATATATATATATATATATATATATATATATATATATATATATATATATATATATATATATATATTTATTTAAATAGGGAGGCCCAGAAAGAAAGAACACAATAACAGAAATAAAGAGATGATTTTGGATTTTGCTCTGTCTTCCTTTCAGCTCCACAATGCTTGGGCAGTTACAATCGGATGAACAAGTTTGTGTTTTCTCTTTGCACATGCTCTCTCACATAACCATGACTCAGTCATGCCCTGTAATTGTGTGTTGGAAAAAGAGAAAAACATAAATCTGCCTGTAATGCACTTTAATTATGTGTGAGAGCATGAGCGTGAAATGGAGTTTGGTTGATGACATACATATGTTTTAATCCTGACAGGAGGAAATTATCAGATCACAAGCCTGTCATGCAACCTCTCTTTCACACAATTAAGGGGGGGGGGCAGGGAAGGCTATATGATGATAATATCTTCCAGTGGTTTTCTACAGCAGGAAAATGTAGTCAGATTGTAATAACAACATTATAATGTATTACTAAACTGTTTACTCACTCAATTTACTCACAGACTGTAATAAAGACACTATAATGCATTACTAAACTGTTAACTCGCTCTCTATTCACAGACTGTAATAAAGACACTGAAATACATTACTAACATTCTTACTCACTTTACTCACAGACTGTAATAAAGACATTGTAATGCATTACTAACCTGCTTACTCTCTCACTTTACTCACAGACTGTAATAAAGACACTGTAATGCATTACTAACCTGCTTACTCACTTACTTTGCCCACAGATTGTAATACAGAGACTATAACACATTATAAACTGCTTGCTCACACTCTTTACTCACAGACTGTAATAAGAAGACTGCAATACATTTATAATACTTCTAAAAGTATTAAGATAACATGCACAATCCTTTCTATCTGCTGTAATTGTTCATTTACAGCAAGACTATTATATTTTATAACAGATCAATGCAAGTGCAAATATTCTCTAAACCGATTAAGTCTGTTTAACACGTTTGTTTTTGTTTTATAAGGATGATGAAAAAAAATTGTACTCGTACCACAGGCTTATCTTTGCTGAGAACATATATGTCCTCAGTCTCCCAGTGCTCTTGTCTTCACTCTCCATCAACTTATTGTTTCAACATTTTTATAGGTTGCTACGCTGGGTTTTTAGACAATTATTATAACAAAGGCCACACCGAATCGATTTAGAAATATACATCCATTTTAATCAGCACATCAATTCAAAAGCGCTCCATAAGACGTGACACTACATGCCATGCTGCATTTATTTCATGCTTTGCCTTTAAGGTCTTACAGATGCAGTGAAACCCTACACACACACTTTGCATATAATGTGCACTTTACATAAAATTATAATATATAATTATAAAATGAATGTGCAGCTAGTAGTCCCAAATTCAAATAGAAATTTTATAACCATACACAAAAATGTAATTTATGAAGAAACATTTGTTTCATTTGTCTCTATGCAATTAGAAATGCAAAATATGTTTTAAAGGGTTCTTAAAATGTTTTGACAGATTAAACCTAACACAGTAAAAGTTATTCAAGCTGACTTGGTGGTTAAATGGCTCAGCATTATATGTTCTCGGAATAACAGCTCTACAGCTGTGCCACACGGTGCAGCGAGGGCGCAGGCCTAAGCGAGACCTGGCATGTGTCCCCAGAGGGAGTGTGCACTGCAGCAGACAACAGATGAGAGGTTGAGATAAGAATCCTAAACACTTTCAGGTCTGAAACACGACACCTGAGTGTACATTTGAGTCTAGACATGTTTGATCAACACCTCAAAGGAAGACTGAAATCGTGTGGATGGAGTTGGAGAAAACATAACGGCTGCCAGTGAAAGCCCACAAGTTTGCTTACAATCATACCAAGACACACTTCATGAACTTAAGTATGTGTTGACAATTAGTATTTCAAACTTATCACAGACATAACTGCTTTTACACCCTGGGGTTCCCTAGGCTTTTGGCTGGAATACACTGTCCATCACAGGGCATCATGCACACACGTTCATACAGTCATTCAAAACTAAGGACAATTTAGCATAGATGATCCACTTAGATGCAGGTTTTTGGTAGGTGGGAGGAAACCTGAGAACTCAAAGGAAACCCACACTGACAACACTACCTGCTGTACAACATGCCACATATTTATTTGTTTGTATAGGTTTGTATAGGTTCACATTGTTGCATGTTAATTTTGACATACGGTCTCATAATAGATTATTATCTACATTATTTTAAGCACTTGGAGTTTGCTCTGTTTTATTACAGTTTAAACACCTTTAGCAGCACAGAAAAAAAACAAACAGTAATTAAATAGAAAATAGATAAAATATTATCTATAAACAAGTGTTCCACCAAAGTCTGAGGCTTTGTATTGAAGGACTTTTCAGCTGACTGTTTTCAGATCCTAATGGGACTCTAAATTAGTTCCTCACTAAAGGCAATAAGATAAACGCAGATAAACCAAAGGCAAAGATAAACCATAGACTCAATTGTAAAATTTCAAAAGCTAATATCATTTGTAAACTAAATATATATTTATGTATTAATAATTAGAGCACCTAATTAGCGTAATCACGATCTTTGCCTTTTCCAATTAGATGTTGATTGTTTCCTATAAAATAATTAATCAAAATTTTTTCAGTTCACTCATTCCTATGTTTTACTTAGATTTCTCAGTTCAGACCACAACTTTATGTTTAACCAGGAATAACATATTGTGTGAGTGTGTGTTCAAAGCCTTTTGTCTAGCGACGTAGTAGAACCTTCAAGAAATCTTCAAGAACCAGTGCCATCAAGAAGTTGATATAATCATCAATATGAATTTCTTGAGTCAGTTGGGACCCTTTCAGCATCTCATTGTTTGTCCCTGATGTACTTTGCTTTAGCAGTGAGCAGCACGTCATGGGACTCGTTCCAACTTATCATATCCGGGCAATGCCACTGCCTGTGCTCTCTGATCCTGATCAAGCATTAATTATACATGGATTCTCCCAGGTTTCTCTGAACCCTGTGTTTTTGGGGTGACTGACGCAGGGGGACCTCCAGGAATGAGAGCACTGAGAGGCGTCCTCGTCCGTGCCCATTCTCCATTATTAATCACGGCCTAAGCGAGGGCAGCCTGGGGGTCAGCTCCTATTAGTGCCAGCTGGGACAGGAAACCCACGTCCACAGATTGGGCATTTCACGCTGCACTGCTCCCACCACTCAGGCCCCTGATTTGATATTAATATCCATTTAGGGTCTCTTCTCTCATCTCATTGAGATGATCAGATCCAGCACTTGGCCTCCTGACACTCATTAAGAATTTTCTGAAATTGTGATGAAGAGGTTTTACTGTTTCAGGTAGAGATTAATGGATAAAGATCTGTGTGAAGTTTGAGGGGTTTTGTTCTAGAGAGAGATACTTTGGTAAGCGCTTGTGCTATGCTAGAAGTAACCGTGGATAAAGTCTTCACTTACGCACACGCTCACACAAACAGCATGTCCTGCATATTCCCTGTTGCAATCATCTTCAGGGTGGGAACAGGATCTGATATTGGATTTTTTTTTTTTGACGAACAATAACAGTTGGCCTTGGCAATAAGTAAAGACGACGAACCACTTTAGCGTGACAGTAGCAACAAAGCCGGTGGAGAATGACTTTGCCACCCAGCGCCAAATATCCAGCTGTTATCTGATACCATCAGATCTTATTAGCAGACAAACTACAGATGGGAGATTGAGGTGAAGGGAAAAAGGGGGAGAGGGAGACACGGCTGAGCGATTCAGATTCGCACCACAAACAGAATTATAGGTGTGGATGTTGGGAGGGGGGGACTGGGGTATAGAGGGGCAGTGGTTTTTCACCCTAGGGCTTGAAATGGCGACTTCGTCCCTGTCTTTTAACCATTATCCTATCTAACAACTGCTACATCCTGAAACAAGGCAGGGGTCAGATGTCAGGTCAAAGGTCATTTCACAGACGAGGCACCAGTCACTTGGAAGCTTGGCTTCCGCTTGTCATAAGTGCAGTGCCTGAGGGGTTTTGCTGGTGTGTTACTTGTTACTGACACTGAGAAACAATTCAATTAGACAAGAAGATGAGTGTTAACACATTGGGCCTTTTCTTCAGTCTGTGACAGAATCAGTCAATCTACCTTCATTGCATACTGACTGAGGAAAACATTAGATAATTAGTAATTCTAAATGCAGTTTTGAGGCCTGATGTAAAACCAGTCTTTTACCGGAACTTAGAAGTGAGTCTCTCTCTCTCTCTCTCTCTCTCTCTCTCTCTCTCTCTCTCTCTCTCTCTCTCTCTCTCTCTCTCTCTCTCTCTCTCTCTCTCTCTCTCTCTCTCTCTCTCTCTCTCTCTCTCTCTCTCTCTCTCTCTCTCTCTCTCTCTCTCTGTGTGTGTGTTTGGACTTGCTCCTGACTGTCAACTCATAATTAAGATGTCCTAAACAGAACACTATAGAAGCGATGACTGAAGAAATGATTGCTGCCTTTCATCAGAAAAAAAACCGACATGGAGGGAGAAAAAAGTGCATGTGCGTATATGTGTGAATATGTACATGGGTAAAAGGGATGGGGTGCAGTTTAAAACCCCATAACAATGGCAAACATGCATTTGATTGCATTCTGTAAGACATTCCATTCAAGTTGGTCTGCATGTAGTCCTGTGTATCTTATCTTATTCTGTAAATATATGACTCCTTTCCTTATGTGTAATATCTATCTATTTAATCGGATATATTTGCAATGTGCTTGTGTAATAGGGGAAAGAGACCTCATGCTTGCAAATTCGAATTTGTATGAAAAGTTAAGGTAAGGGTTACAGCAGAGATATGAATTTAGGAGGACAAGGAGCTCTAGTGCTTTTGTGGGAACAGTACCATTCAAAATATATTTTGTCAACACTTACATTGTGGAAATGTGATTAAAACATTTCCTTTAAATACATGTTTTGTTTTGATCATAAGAAATTAAGGTGTTGAGGTTTTACCTTTTTTTTTTTTTTTTTTAAGGTTTTCAGTGTTCTTTATTTGTCAGATTTGTTATCAAAATAATGTCAAAATATTTTCTAAGATTTTTTGCCAAAGATAAATAATACAGTAATACCTATAAACTGGCAATATAATCACATTTTCCTTTAATGTTCAAATATTTGAGCAAAGGAACATTGTTCTATTTTGTAAATTAAATCATTTCCCTATAAAACAATGTGAAACTATATTACATCGTCATTATCACCATAATGCAATGCAATGATTTACATTTCCGCCAATTATAGTACTGAAGCTCAGCTACACTTTCCATTCACATGTGTTGAACTGGATCTCAAAATAATGTATGACTTTAAACAAGTGAGGTCCATAAGTTTGAAATACAATATATTCCATTTTGCATGAATTAATTAAAAACCATTTAGAAATGGTAACCTTAACTTTTGTATGGTAGGTTCTCATATTAATATCATGTCATGTGACTGATTTGTTAAGTGCTTGTAACGTACAATATCTTTATTTGTACTGTTATAACCTTCCTTGCTGTACTGTCTACACTTAAAAATTAGTAATAAAAACATCACGAATCCTGGCACAAAACCTAAAGTATGGTGCGCCCATCTCTTTATCCTGTTTCTGTTTCTTTTATCATGCGTTTTTGTGTGTGAGAACAGATCTGATGTTTGCCCCAGGCCTAAAAGTGTGCTGTGTGGAGGAATGTGAGTATGTGTGTGTGGGGTCACCTTGAGCACCAGGTTTGGGTCCTCTGTGTCCCTCTTCTCCGTGCTTCACTGAGTGCTCTGCCAAGCGCAACACTCCCTCACCTGCAGCGCTTTCTAGCCCTCCGAGACTCTGGCCATTTACAGCGGATTAGAGAGAAAAGGGAAGAGGGAGGGAAAGAGAGAAAGAATCTAAGATGACAATTCTGGTGAGTTTGAAAAAGATGTGTAGATGACTGATAGTTTCAACATCAAAATGCATTTACACATCAGCATATGTAAAGGGAGCATGACACAATCAATCTGGTGGTTTGTAAATCTGGTGCTCGTGTAGGTTTTCTTGGTCAGCATGCTTTAAATTAGATACTCGTAATTCCCAGTAACCTCATAGCTGTATCTATCAGCATGTGGTTTCGTATTCCGGCACTATGGCTTTCCTGAGATGCCAGAGATGTGTGCCAGTGGGTCAGGCAGGCACACAAAGGCAATGCAAGGTTCTCCTGAACCAGCAGCACCAGAGCCTTTGGCACAGTTGGTGACTTGGTAAGAGAGACATGGCAGAAACCTGTCTGGAGAAATAGGGAAAATAACAGCATGGCTTTTGTAAGGGGTACAATTAGCAAGATGAAAACTAATGACAGTATTTTCAGTAGCAGACAACTGCTATATTCAATATATACTGGAAAAAATGAATGTTTTTCCAATTACAAAAAAAAAAAGAAAAAAAAAGTGAAGTAGGAGAATTTTCAGCTACTGCAGTTTACAGTCGTACCTCATAGGCTGTGTTTTGAGAAGTAAAGAAAAGTCTAGAAGTTCAGCATTATCTGTTTTGTCAAGTAATTTTCTCAATGTGATGGCGGTTGGATAAGATAAATCACCAGGCCTCAGGGCAAGCTGAGCTACTGCCATACTCATAGCATTTACAGTGCATAATGTTGACTGTCAAAATGAACTGGATACATGTCACAAAAGTCTAAAGATTAATGGATTGACATGTTTTCGGAACATTGTACAGATTTTAGCTGGTGAAAAATGAAAAGCAGTTGCTAATCACCCATGAACACCACAGCTTGTTTAAATGTCTTTGTTCAGTCAGTTTGGTTTAAAAGTAGTAAAGCCAGGCTCCAGATCATCATTTTATTCCTTTACTCAACTCAAACTTGAACTGTTAAAAGTATAAGCCATATAATATATGGCATATTTTTGCATACGTTTATGTTATTTAGTGTTATTTAGTTCATTTAGTGTTAATTTGGTATGTAAATGAGACAACATATAAGTAAATATTTAATAATTTGCAAATTGCTTCTTTTTTTTCAATAAACAGAAACTGTACATAATAAATCATCAAATGGACGGCATACCTTTTTAGAATATAAGTTTCTACCATTCAGGACTGTAAAATCAGTACATGCCAACTACAATGTATTATTTTTGAATGAACATTTTCTGTAAACTCTGACTATTATAGTATTATTTAATAATAAGTAATTAAGTCATTCTAAATAATACCTATTATTATAGCTCAAGAATTAAATAATTGGATTGTTGTATAGACATAGCATCACATTTGTAGCATTTGTTAGCTCAATTTACATTTTAATGACTTGTTTACAATCAGTTACAGTCAGGCTGTGTAAACTGTCTAATAAGGCAGCATTGTCTTTAAAAAAAATAAATAACTGAGTTTAACATCTTTATGTGTCATTCAAATAAGTGTTTTAACTACTGGATGCAATGTACATGACTCAAGGATTATTTATTATAAGCAGCCAGCACAGGTGTAGGCACAGCAGAGTTCTAGCCAAAAGGAAAAAACATCTTTAAAACGTATACTACAGTGTAGCAACTGATATTAATGAGAGTTAATAGCTGAAAGTATTAACACAATTTATTACTATAGCTTGTTAATAAAGTGCTGTATAATGCAGACAATTCTGAACTAGACTTTGGAAATCATTTGCACTACATTAGTCATACTGTATATATCTTTATTCCTGAATTCTAACCAGTATTCCTTGCTTTATAATTATTGTATAGCATTGTATTTATATAGACTGTGGAATATTGTACTTGTTATGAGTGTGTGCAGCACTGCTTGACTTACCTTGATTCAAATATAAGCTACATTTACATTTACCGCATTATCCAGAGAGACTTTCATTTATCTCATTTATACAACTGAGCAGCTGAGAGTTAAGGGCCTTGCTCAAGGGCTCAGCAGAGGCAGCTTGGCAGTGCTGGGATTGGAACTCACAACCTTCTGATCAGAAGTCCAACATCTTAACCAATGAACTATCATTTCCCTCTGCTGTCTTCATTATACTATTAGAGATCCTCTCACTAGGTGCTTTTCAAGATTTTTACTATTCCACATTCTGGCATGAGGTTTAACGTTGATCAGGCCTTTTCTGGTACTATTGCCCTACCATCAACACTATCAAAAATAAACTGTGTCCAATTTAAGAACTTATTTATTCTCCTCACCAAAATTCTCCCAGAGTTTTGTTGAGATTTATAACACTTAATCATCTTCCACTGGATTATTTACTGAGGGCACTGGGGACAAACCAGAAACACACCCACACTCACATACTCATTCACACCACAGGCAATGATTGATGTGGCCACACTTTACTTATAGATCTGCATCAGTTCTCTTGTGTACATGCTCGGAAAATCTGGTTTTCTTAGAACCTGCCACAGTTCTTATGCAGACTTTGTCTATGGCACTTGCTTCTGTCTTTCAGGTAATACCACTTTCGGGTGGCACATATGGACGCAGGTGCAGGTACAGTAGCTTTGCAAATAAATCCAATAAGCAATCCAAAAACAGTGTCAAGATCCTGGCAAGAGTCAAGCGATGTACAAACAACATAGATTATGGCAATCAAGAGCAAGATGAAAAAACTAGAAACGGGATCAGAACCATAGATCAGAACAATCAATAATCAAAAGCTTGGTATATACTGGTATAGGAACACAGAGCAAAGTGAGTGTGGTTTGAAAGCCCTTATATTATATAGTGTGGGGGAATGTGACTGTAATTGGAGCCAGGTTCTCATGATCAGTAATCAGGTGAACGTGAACGTGAGAGAGTCTGTGATGGCTTGTAGTTGTGGTGTTGTAGTCCTTGGTGACCATGATTGTAGGCTAGATTGTGTTCTGGGAACTGTAGTTTGACAGCGATTCCTGTGTTGACATGCCAACTCATCCTTCATGTGTTTGTCTCAAAAGAGGTCTGCTTCTTAATGTTGCTTTCATTAATGACATGCAATCATTTCTCTGTAACATTAATATGAACATGTTTTGGAAAATGAATGTATGTAAATCTAAAATTTGTCATTTTTCTACTTACCCAGTAATGCAGATGACATAATATATGTTCATGGCATTTGGAAGATACCCTTATCCAGAGTGACTTACATTTATCTCAGTTATACAGCTGAGCAGTTGAGGGTTAAGGACCTTGCTCAAGGGCCCAGCAGTGGTAGCTTGGCAGTAGTGAGATTTAACTCACAACTTCTGATCAGTAGTCAGTAGTCTTATCCACTGAGCTACCATACCATGCAAAATACACTTAAGGCAAATTTTATGTAAAAATGAGTGTGTCTAAGACTTTGGCATAGTGCTTGGTGCTTTAAAACATTAGGGTCAAGCTCCAGGAGCTCAAATGCATAAATTTGTGTAAACCAATGTGATTACACCTGCAAAATTGTGTTTAGCCCTTAAAGGTTATCCTATTAATAGCTAGTGAGGGTTCCAACCTTGGCACCCTGAAACAGTAAGGACATCCTGATCAACAAGGTGGGGAAAAAAAAGCATCTCTGCATTTGTACTCACCGCTCCCTCATGACAAGTCAAATAATGAGTGAATAATACCTTTGGCTTTCTCAACAAACAGAACAATTAAAACACTTCAAAGAGTAAGCCGTCTGGCTTCAGTTTCTTTTCAGTTTAGTGAACGTCATGTCGTAACAAGCATAATTGTTTCATAATTTCCGCCCTGCAGTCAAGCAAGAAAGGCCTCCTTTTGTTTTGTTTTGTTTTTTTTGAATTTCACCAAAGCTTTGACATGCTAACAAGTCCTTTGTGCATTGTGAGGTGCGGCACATGTTTTAAGATTTCACCACTACCTGTGATAATAGACTGTATTAGATGTGTACAGTGTTTTAGAAACAATTGATTATTGCACAAATGCTGAGCTGAGACAAATATGATTTTTCAGATTTTTCTCACTATCAGCTACAGAAGGCTCTTTGAGAGAAATTCAGCACAGGTTTTCCTGCCATTCTTTTTGTGTAAAGGAAGTGAATCCAAACCTCTGTCCAAGATCTCCACACCCTTAAGCAAGAGTCCATTCAGGTATGAGCAGGAGAATATACACACAAAGGCCTGATTTTGGCAACTGGGTCATACTCACATGGAGACGAAAAGAGCAGCCCCACCAGATAAATAAAAACTTATTGTGCTGGTACAAAGACACTGGGTTAACCTCTTAACCTCATCCGCTTCCTTTAAAGTCTGCTTCACTCTGCTCTATGGTGGGAAATGGACAGAGTGTGGAGAAATGGAGAATATGCTATAACTACAAACTTGTAGTAAAGTCAGCTAATATGAAAATGTATGGCTAGATAAAGTAATAGTTTAGCAAAACATCAGATTTACACAATTTTCCATTTACTCCAATGTATTCAGTCAGACAAGACATGTTTGCTGTCCTTTGCTTAGTTTTAAACTCAAGCTAATGTAACAAGTTAAGGAAGTCTGTCCCATTAAATCTTTATACACCTATGGAATCTCACTACCTCTTATAAAAAAAAAAAAAGAAAAAAAAGAAAAAAAAAGAAAAAAAAAAGAAAAAAAAAAGAAAAAAATATTTTGTAAACAGACAAGGTAGTCTTTATTCACAAATTCAATGTCAAAGTGGAAATATTATTGTTGGAGCACTTCCAGCTTTCTAACTATGGGATCTATAGGGAAGAATGGTATAAGATCGTAATAAAAATAAAAGTTATTCTGCTTGTCCAAGATGGTGCCCTCGTAGTATTACGTTTCAGCTTGTTAATTTTTTAAAGGTTAATGTAAGTCGTACTGTATTATACAGTGCTGTGATTTCTTCTGTTTTTGTGTATGTCTCATGCTAAAAAGTGAAATACAATGTAAAACAAAGGCAACCTGCAGGAACACACAATACAGTTTTTATTTCTTTTATGTTTTATTGAAGCAAAAAAAGTATATCAAACACTTAACACTAATGTGAAAAACTAATTGCCCCCTTAAATTTGGTTGTGCCACCTTTAGCACCAATATCTGCAACCAAACGCTACCAATAACTGGAGATCAGTCTTTCACTTACGTCTAGGATTAGGACTTACTCCTATGCTTTGAAACATTGTCTTGCTGCATAATCCAGTTGTAACACCTCAGTCCACTAACAGCTCTTCCCTCCACCAGAGGGAGAATTCTTCACTGGACCAGAATCCAGAAAAGGTTGCACAGCTCCGCACCACACTCGCTTATCAGAACGAAGTATTGCAGGGATTCCAAGCACAACTTGTGAAACTCTGAGCGGCTAACGTGACACACTATATCCAGTCATTGCCCTCCCCACGCCATGACAAGGTAAGAATGGCGCTGCCTGAAAAGTTTGATTAGGTCTGCAGACAAATGCAAGGGGTTTTTAAGACAATGCTCAATTTTCTTTCTCACCAACCCAGTGTGTTTATTCAAGACACGGCTAAGTGTGACTTTATGTTGAGTCTGCTAACCTTAAGAGCATTGGAGTGGACCATGGCTGTTTGGGATAAGGACGAACAAATTTGCCAATCATTCACATACTTCTTGCAGCAGACTAAGGAAGTTTTTGAATATTCTTCAAGGGGAAGAGATATTTCGGTGCAATTATTATCTTCACGCCAGGGCAACTTATGTGCCGCCAATTATGCTGTGCAGTTTCGCACAGTGCAGAGTGCAGAGTGGATGGAACGACATCGCACTAAAGCCAGTGTTCTGTGTGGGACTACATCCAGCACTGCTCAACCATGCTCGTGTTACCACAAGCCACTTTCTGCCTCCACCACATCGCTAGTTACATCGCACCCTGAATTGGATTAGTCCATGCAAATCGGCCGGACAAGGGAGTCTGAGGAGGAACGCCAGCGCCGACAAAATGAAGGGCTATGCTTCTATTGTGGCCAACTGGGACATCTTGTTCACACCTGCACAAACAAAACCAGCCTTGGTCAGATCTTCTCAAAGTGTGAGCTTCTTCTTTATTATGTTTATAATCAGAACTTAACCCTTCCAGTGACTATCTTAACTAAGAATCACCAATCATGTGTTTAATGTCCGGAGCTGCATTACATCTTGTTCATCAACAGATTCAATATCCTCAATTCAATATACTGACCACTCTATGTAATCCTCCCATCCGTGTTGTCCCCCTATTTATATAGAGGAGAAATAAGTCACAAGCATTACGGTCGGTGTTACTTCCATGAGAGCTTTACTCGAATGAATTGTCAAAAATACAACAATACACATAACAAACAGTTGTACAAAACAGTGAACCTAAAGTGCATTAAACATTATTTAAATAAAAGTACACATAAAAATATGCCTTTCATGTCCACATGTTCAAATTACTGCTAAACACAAACTAGCACTTTTCTGGTTTTCACTACAAGGCGAGGACCTGCACATGCGTGCGCACACGCACACGACAAAACTTACTTATATATACTCAAAAACTATCAGAAACAAAATATAAGTACGTCTCAAAATGTCAGCTTTTAAGTTAACACAGATAAAACAGCCGAGTTAAACATGCACAACATACCTATATAGAGGAGAAATAAGTCACAAGCATGACGCTCGGTGTTACTTCCATGAGAGCTTTACTCGAATGGAAAATTACCGCTTTTCCTCCAGGTATATGGGCGGAGACTAAAGCAATCGGTCCCAGAGTGCAGAATTCAGACCATCCTAATACATGACTGATCAGCGTTATACTCACTTGAATCATCAATGTATCAACACATTAAAATGGAACAACAGTGAAAAATAAACACTCTTAACTCTTTTTTTTTTTTTTTTTTAAACATTTGACTATTTAACTTATCACACTCTCCCCTAACCCAGCCATGCAGTTGATAACAGCTGCATGCCGGTCCCAAGCCCAGATACATGCGGAGGGGTGGAGAAAGCAATGGCAAACTACTCCACTTTCACTGCCAAAATACTTATGGATCATCACAATCAAATTGTGCTGGAAGGTGGGCCCCCTGGGATGGAAGGCACCCAACAGGCTACCAGGGAAGAACAAGGACAAAGTTCAAATAGCTTGGGGATTTATGACGTGGGCTGGTCAAATCCGTCAGGATGCCGGTCAGCTGATGCTGCCCCATGCGAAAGAAATCGTCTACGTTTTACAAAGATTCACAACATCGAAACTTGGAACGTCCGTAGCATGAATACAGGCAAACTAGACATCATCAAAACCGAAATGGAACCGCTCAAAATTGATATCCTTGGTATTAGTGAGCTTCACTGGACAGGCAGCGGATATTTCAACAGCGACAATTACATGGTTTACTACTCCAGGAATGACAACACCAGACGCAATGGAGTAGCCTTCCTCACAAACAAGAAAATCGCTAATGCCGGTCAGTGTTATCAGCGACAGAATCATATCCGTCCGCATTAATGGAAAGCCTCGTTCTCTCACGATCCTGCAGGTTTATGCACCCACCACCGACGCAAGAGAAGAGGACATTGAAAAATTTTATGCCAATCTCCAACAAGCATTTGAGCAAGTCCTTGCCAAGAACATCAACTTTATTGCAGGGGATTTCAACGCAAAAGTAGGCACTGGAGAAGAACCACCGGTCGTAGGCAAATTTGGATTAGGAGAGTGGAATGCAGCTGGTGATCACTTGGTTCAATGCTGTTATGAAAATAGGTTATCGATTGCAAATACGTGGTTTAAGCAGCCAAAATGGCGCTTATACACGTGGACAGGTCCAAACGGACAGCATCGTAACCAGACTGACTATTTCCTCTGCCAACAAAATTGGAAAAACTCAGTACAAGCAGTTAAAACACTTCCAGGTGCTGATTGCGATTCTGACCATCAGCTACTTGTTATGAAGGTCAGGCTCCGATTCACCACCATGAAAAAGTCACCTAAAGCACGTCATTTTGACACCAGTCACATCCCAGTACAATACACGGTCTAGGTAAAAAAGCGATTTGAGCTGCTCATCACAGCTGGAAAAGATCCGGATGAATTATGGGAAGAAATGAAATCGATCATAATGAATACAGCGGAACAATTCATCCCATACAAAAAAACAGCATGAAGAACAAAATGGCTCTCTGATGCAACAACTGAAATCGCCAAGAAGAGACGTGCAGCCAAAGCAACTGGCAAGACCATTGAGTTCAGGTTGCTAAACGCGGAATTCCAGAGAGAAACAAGAAGAGATAAGGAGCGTTACTGGAATGGGCAATGTGCAAAATTGGAAGACGCCAACAAGCAAGGTCACATTCGTGAGCTTTTTGGCCATGTGAAACAGGCACGGGTACCATTTGCATCCCGCAAAACAGCGACCGTCAAGGATCAAAATGGCAACGTACTACAGAGCGAAGATCAAATTAAATGAAGATGGCAAGAGTAAACATCAGAGCTATACTCAGGCAATAGGCCAAGTCAACCAGCCGGACAGGAAGATCTGATTAGACATGAGCCAGACATTCTGGATGAAGAAGTAGCTTGGGCTCTGAAGCAACTACCAAATAGGAAAGCTCCGGGCATTGACTGCATTCTAGCCAAATTACTCAAGCCAATACTGATTTCAACGATTGCAAACCTCTGCCGACAAATCTGGAAGACCAAATCATGGCCCCAAGATTGGAGAAAAACATTCCTCCATACAGCTTTGGAAAGCAGCAGGGGCCCGAAAGGGATGCTTATCCAGTCATAGAGTCCCCATGGAGTAACAAAAGCTGTCATTGGTCTGTTCTCTTGAGAAATAAATCACTGGTGGTAAGCTTTTCCCTGGTCCAGGAGAGAGAACCAGGAATTGCCACCCAGACTGTCCATGATGTCTTGGACCCGAGGGATGGGCTGGTGGTCGGGATGCGTCTTACTGTTCAGGTCTCTGTAATCTATACACAAGCGAAGGGTGCCATCTTTTTTTCTCACACACACAACAGGGGAAGAATGCGACGAGTTCGACTTCCTAACCCAGCCCTGTGCTATTAGGTCATGGAGGTAACCTTTCATCTCCTGATACTGTCATTCTGGAGACCAGTAAGCACTGTGTAAGCACTCATACACTGGACTAGAGCTAAGGCATACTTAAGCCCTGATTTTGACTCTTGGGATATAAATAATACTTTCTGTCTTAGATCCAAGACCCGCATTACAAAGCTTTGGGGTGTCTCCTTGTTATGCTGTGCTTCTCAAGCTAGCTGTTTGTAGAGCTCGGTGGTGCGCTTTTCCTGGAAGTGGGAACGCAGAATGCACCTCAGTGCGGGAAGAGTCAGGTAAGGTCTTCCCTCCAAGTAGCTGCGTAACTGCAAGCCTGGAGAAATAGCTCTGATCACAGCATCCATAATCTCTATTTCAGGATAACCTCTCAATCTGATGAGCAAGGCCGAAAAATGTCAGTTTATCTCTCTTGTCAGGTTCACCTATTTGTCCAGAAATTTTTAAATCTTTGCGCCAGTGTGGACTTGGCTGCTGCTGGGCATTGGCTGAAGATTGCGTGTTTACAGGAGAGCCTGCAGTAGCTTGGTGCACAGAACCATTAACAGCAGCATTGACTGTAGTAGTCTGCATGACTCCAAATTTTTGCTGTTCACTTGCAAAAATATAGCGAAAAATATACACTTTTAACTCTTTTTTTTAAAGCATTTGATTATTTAACTTATTACATCCGCATCATGGCAGAAGATAATGCACCCATCGGCACAGGAGAGATCACTCAGCAAACCATACCCATCCAGATCTGAGTGGGACTTTTTCATGTTGAAATTACAACCCCGTATGTCATTTCATCTCCTCGCCATCCAATTATACTACGATACCCATGGCTTGCAGTTCATGATCCATTGCACTCCTGGAAACAAGGGGAACTACTGCATTGGCTCCCATTCTGCCAAAAACATTGCTTAACCACAGAGTCAATAAGACCATTCCTCACCACTAGTATACAAAGTCCCCTGTCTGCCATCCACACTCAAATCCCTAAAGAACCAAATTTCCACCGCACTGACCTTTGGACTGTGCCATAGACCTGCTGCCCAATTCTGTTCCCCCGAGAAACAAGGATTACCCTCTGTCTGTCCCTGAAACACAGGCCATGGAAGATTACATAGAGGAAGTGTTAGCTGCAGGCTTCATCTACCCCTCCACGTCACCAGCAGCCAATGGATTTTTCCTCGCGGAGAAGAAAGGTGGAGGACTTCGGCCCTGTATAGACTACAGGGGTCTGAATGCCATCACAGTGAAGTATCACTATCCCCTACCATTAGTTCCCTCTGCCTTAGATCAACTTACAGAAGCCAAGATTTTTACAAAGCTGGATCTCTGAAGTGCATATAAACTGGTCCCTATTAAAGAGGGAGATCCTAGACTCCCATAGGAGGGTGAATCGATTACACTACCTGGTGGATTAGGAGGGTTATGCCTCTGAGGAGAGATCCTGGGTAGCAGCCTCAGACATTCTGGACCCCTCGCTTATCCGGGACTTCCACCATGATCACCCAGACTGACCTGCAGATCAACCAAGGGGACCACCCAGGAGGAGAACACCTGGAGGTGTTCCTAGAGGGGGGGGATCTGTAACTCCACAGCCCACAAACAGCTCCTCCCTCCAGCAGAAGAAGCTGTCATCTTAGTTCTAGCATCACTTCCGGTGTTTAGATTTATATGCCATACATGTACTACTACTGCAAAGTATTGCCAGCATTATTCTGTCATACGTTCTCTGTTTCTTTGTGTTTCAAATTACTGCCTGTTTTTGTGGATTTTGCCGTTTAGACTCTCATTTGGATTTGTTTGCTGTTTACCTGCCTCTCTGTGTTTATACCATGTCTGCCCTTTTGACCACAACTTTGCCTGCCACCCTGGATTGTTTGCATTGTGTCTTCCTAAATAAATACCTACTGCATATGGATTCTAACACACCTACTGCTATGGAGTTGTTACACCAGTTGCGCTTCAGTTTCAACTTACAGACTGAAGACTGGACATTCTTGTTATATATTAACTTCACTTGCTTTGCCGCTGGGGGTCAGTAGGGAAGTTAAAGTGTATGTGTGTAATGGAGAGGACAAGAATAAAGTGGAAGAGTAAAGACAGCACATTTTGTTACTGCAGTTCTTTCTACAGTTACTTGTCCTAGACTAAGACACAACAATTCTCCTTTAGGATTTTCTGGTAGAGAAAATCAGAATTCATGTTTCCCTAAATTATTGCAAGTTGTCCAGGCCCTGAAGCAGCAAAGCATCCCTATACCATCACAATTCCACCACCATGCTTGACGGTATTTGGTTTATACCAAATTTAACATGACCCCTGTCTTCCAAACAGTACCACTTTTGACTAATCAATCCACAGAACATTCTCCCAAAAGGTTTGAGGATCGTCAAGGTGTGTTTTGGTGAAATTCAGACAAGTTTTAATGTTGTTCTGTGGTTTTCACCTCGCCACTCTTCCATGGATGCCATTTTTGCCCAGTGTCTTTCTGATAGTGGAGTCATGAACAGTGTCCTTTATACAAGAGAGGCCTGTAGGTTCTTTGATGTTGTCCTTGTTTTTTTGTGACTTCCCTTAATGAGTTGTTGCTGTGCTCTTGGAGGAATTTTGGATGGTTGAGAACTGGGTTCAGTACTGTCCCACGTTTTGCCGTTTGGAGATTATGGCTCTCACTGTGGTTCTTTGGAGTCCCAGAGCCTTTGAAATAGCTTTGCAACCCTTCCCAGACTGATGTATTTCAATCACCTTCTTCCTCATCATTTCTGGAATTTTTTTTAATTTTGGCACAGTGTGTTACTGGGTAAGCCCTTTTAACCAACTTCATGTTGTTGAAAAAGTTTAAAAAGTTGTTTAAATGTTGATTTGCTTGAACAGGGTTTGCCGTAATCAGGCCTGGTTGCGTCTAGTCCAGCTGAACCCCATGACAAATGCAGTTTCATAGATTTGGGGAATTAGTAACTATGGGGGCAAATACATTTTTAGATAAACACAGTCTTAGATAACTTTTTTGCTTAAACAAATACCATTGTAGCTATATTTTGTGTTTACTCAGGTTGCCTTTGTTTTATCTTAGATTTTGTTTTAGTTTCTGAAACAATTTATTATAATATATACACAATAACATAGTAAAGGATACAAATACTTTTTCACAGCACTGTATATCAGTTTATAATTACTGAAAAGAACTGAGATAGACTGACATAGACTTCCATTATTTGTCTTCAAGCTCAACTCAGGTACAGTGTCTTGGCTGATTCACAACATTTGGCGTAATAGGAAATATTTCCAAGTTTGTTTGTTCATCACACCAGGAGTGGCACCACTACTCCAAAAGTGATGGGGCAGAATTTTTGTCTGAGAGAAGAGGTACATCTGTCATTTGTCTATAAAAACCTACCGACTAATTATGTATTTTGCTTTTAGCATTCTATGGAGCCAGGGCACAACACATTGTTTAATGAATGTCAGAGTAGTTTGTATTGAGTAGTTTTTTTCTACACCTTATTTTGCATTTTACTTCTCAGGCAGCTAATAACAGCAAAAAAATAGTTCACAAAGATAGATAGCAGTAATTCTAAAATATTTTTTAAAAATCAAAGGCATGTTCATGTTACACAGTAGGCTGTTTGTCACTGTAGTAACTGTCTCTTTCAGCAAGCCTAACTTTCTTTATTTGAAGAATGTCATGTGAGGAATGATCCTGTAATCAATATACAATACAGAATATGTGCATATGTCGCTTAAAATATTAAAACATGAGTGATACTGATTCAATACATGATTATTAAGCACCAGTGAGCACCAAAGCATGGTTAACCCTTTATTGCTCATAGGAGATCTCCTTTAGGAGGCTGTGGTTGTGGCTCAGGTGGTAGAGTGGGTTATCCACTAATTGTAAGGTTGGTGGTTTGATTCCTGGCCCACATGACTCCACATGGCAAAATGTCCTTGGGCAAGACACTGAACCCTAAGTTGCTCCCGATGACAAGTTAGCGCCTTGCATGGCAGCTCTGCTACCACTGGTGTTTGATTGTGTGTGTGTGTGAATGGGTGAACGAGCCACAGTGTAAAGTGCTTTGGATAAAAGCACTATATAAGTATGCCATTTACAATTTTATTTTTTATTTTAGGAGAAATGCCCCCCCACCCAGCTGAACTGGAAGTTTTGATTGGTTTTTCAACCGAGTCAGAGTCAGAACCCTAGGAGTTTGAAACATGCCGGGTCAAATGTCAGCGAGCTCCGGCAGCCCTGCATCAAACTATTTAATATTTAAGGTTAGAATAACTTATTATTTTTTTTAATAAGTGATAGCCTTAATTGCAACTTCATACACCTTTGCCAATATATAAATGTGGTGGACACACTGATTTACACTATTAGCTATTTTGAGGGAACCAGTTTTGTGGTGTAATGTTATAAAGATTTTTCACGAATCTGAGAGATTATCAATTCTGGTCACTTGTACTCAATGGATGAGTTATAAAACATAATTTAACACATGTTCAAATGTTTTGACGGTTTATTACTAGACATTCAAAATGACCTGCATGGCTCAATACCATACCTCAGACAAAAACAGACATGTCCACTCTAATTTCACCAATTTGAGGGCTTTGGTGACCCCAATGCTCTCTGGTGCCAAATGTATTTGTCAAGGCCTCTGGATGAAAGAGAAGGTACTGGCTCGTGCATTAGCCTTGTTTCAATGCAATTACCACCATTTAGCCTTCACAAACCACACAAGAGAATTCCTGTGGTAACAAACAATTTATCAACAAATAGAATGGGGCTTTTTTTTATGTGCTACATGCCATCTGACCATATGGTAAGCGTTCACCTTGATCTGGTGTGCCATCTGAGGAAGAATGCATTCATGAAGAATAGTCCAAAATGAAAATAAAGCAAAATAAAAATTCCTGATGAAAGGGAGATTGAATAGGTTTTGTACTTTGCTCCAAATTGGTCTACTGAAATACGAACATGCTACCTACTTTCCACATTTGTGTGTGCTAATCGCTGAAAGGTCTTTAGTCTGAAATAAAAAAGGGAATGCAAACACACACTGGAATGTGTCATGACTCAGTCCCTGCATCTATTCTTTCAATCTCTACCTCATCCTCTTCTTTTATCTTCTCTCATGTCTCACTAATTGACATTTATAATCTGGATTGTTCATCTAACTGAACCTATGATTAATGTTTTTTTTTTCATAAAAAGGAAGCCATATCTCCTTAAGTTTGTTTATTAATGCCAAATAAATTCTATTGCAGCTTCTATGCAATACTTTTTATTGCATGTGATAGCATGGGAGGCGGCATCATGAGCTTGCACACCACAGAAAATTGAGGTGCATGTTTTCAAAACTGAGAAGTGAATTATTACTGGATTAACCCAAATAATCAGTTTTTTTTTTGCTTTGTCCCAAGGCCTAAACATTTGTGTCAATATGCTAACTGATTGGGCAAATCGTTACGCTCTGGAATGAAATCACCTCATAATTCCAGTTTATTCATTTGCATTTGCTGGTACAGTAAAACCTGTTTTGGAATCTTGTGGTTAACACCTCATACCAACCTGCAGAGGTATAAGCTCTTTTAGGCTTGGGTGGGTGATGGAAAGTGCTTTGTTGTGGCAAGCCCTCTAAGATCATCACTCTCAGGTGATTTATAACCAGTGATATTTGTATGCCAGGTTCACATAAGTTTATAGTGCAAAGGAAAAACAAAAAGTGTTGGTGTACCACTTATATGGTTTACTATGAGCCTTATTAGTGCGTTTGCTCACATTCCTTACAGTGCAGTGGACCTTGGTACAATATGACGGTACGTTCTTAAGTACTGTACATCTCCTAATGATCTATGGCCAGAATATAGATCATGTAGTTTATGTACCCATAGCCAATTTACCAACAGAATACACAGTAAAGTCTATTGTGCAATACACATAGTAATGTAGTGGGGGAAAAACTTGAGAAGAGTAGAAAGCATGTGATTTCAATCGTTCCAAATCTACATATAATCAGATTGTTACTTACATCTAACTTGTACCTACAGTAATTTTCTATTTCATCCATTTAAACAGTTTGTTATTAAATTATTCATCTTAAATAATATTATTCTTTAACTACTACAAATTATTCATAACCACAGTGAAACTAAAAGGAAAGGTCTGTAGCTAATCTTCTAGTGACCACTATAAAAAATAATGCAGCTGTTTTTTTTTTTTGTTTTTTGTTTTTTTTTTAAATAAGTGAATAACTGACACAAGTGTCAGGTGTTTCACTAGTCTTTGTTCTTTATTTCAGATATAAAGAAATGAAAAGCTCAGTTTTTGAATATGTTATTATAAGGTAGTGACTGACAAAATATCTCCTCAGAATACCTTTCTGGCACAATTAGCTTACAAAACAATATGTGGTTGCCCCTGAAAAAGGCCTTTAATGGTCTTTAATGATCATGGTTTTACTGTTGTATTATTGTGCATAATAACATGAATTATTTTATTGTTATCATGACAACATGGCAGTAAACAAATAATAGCAGTGGTGCCTATGGTGAATGCTTAAGAGCCGATATTACAATCATATCACCAACAAAGGGGTGCTATGAAGGAGTGGCATGTACAAGCTCCACGTCATCATCGCCCACAGGAGACTCTGACTGGCTGGCCACATCCTCTAAATGGAGAACCATCAGACCCCAAGAATGAAATTACATGGGTATCATTGGCACCAAACATCAAAAAAGATGTCCCTGAAACACGTGGACAAGAATGTTCATCCAAGCCCCGTGGGACAACACTTGAGACTTGATTGAACATCACATAGGACGATGCTGAGACCCGAAAACGCTGGAGAGAACTTATTGCCTGATATGAGACCTAGTATGGGAGGATCTAAGCCTATGTAAGTACGCAGACTCACCTTTCCCGAGTACAGTATCGTCACTGAGTATAGGAAAGGCATCTGTACACTCCATTTCCTTCAGTATTGTTTATATTGAGCATAAATAAGATGATAAGAAGATATATTGGTAAATTCAAAATAAAGGCCACAACTGTATGCCTGTTAAAATGTACAGAGACAGGATGGATTAATGAGACTAGCACAAGCTAGTGGACAGAATGGTATTGATAGATCTCTTGTTCACATGGCAGGCACATAAGTTCCCTGGACTGTTTTTTTTTTGGCCTTTTTAAAGGTTCAGTCTTCTCCCCACTCAGCCTGCAGCAAAACAGCACTTGTGTTCTGCCACAGCACATAGACACGCACAAAAGAACTGATTAGCATAGATGCAAATCAAATTACTGGCAGTGTAAACTGCTCTTCTTCCTTGCTCTTATGCTTGTAATTACTCAAGCATATACGAAAATGATGAATACTAATGGCACTCAATAACCAAGTACCCACACCAAATGACAACCATACAACTGAGATCCTCATTAAGTGCTTTATATTCTCTGCAGGTGCTTTTCTTCTCCAACAGTTGAACTTCTTCCTTTTCTTCTTCCTTTTCTTCTTCCTCTCTCTTTCAATCACCAATAACGAGGAACCCTACATGTATGATTCATCACTGTACTCCATCAGGATCCAGTTAAATATAACTTGATCCTAAAAACAGTTAGAAAAATAACACTGACCAGATTCTATCCTGGCCTGACCTGTCCTGTCCTGAATTTATTTTTCTTCTTCTTCTCTTCTCTTCTTCTTCTTCTTCTTCTTCTTCTTCTTCTTCTTCTTCTCCTCTTTCAATCACATTTTATTTCAAGTTTTCCTTTTCCCAAAATCTGCCTTGGATTCTCAAATTCATGCCATCTGTCATGATTGAGCTTTTTAATCATACATAATATGAAAGAATCCAGTTCCAATAATGAGGAACCATACAGTTATGATGCATCATTGTACCCCATCAGGATCCAGTTAAACATAACTCGAGCCTAAAAAAAACGTTAGAAAAACAACACTGGCCTGATTCTGTGTTGAACATAAAAACAAAGTACATGCAAAGTAGAGGTGGGATGGTATGAAAACATAACTGTAAGGTAATCATCACCCCAATGTGATGTCTTCCAGTAGCTTTCAATTATAAAGAGGACAATATTAAATGGCATACAAGGGCCCATTCCCAAATGTGGTGTTTTGTTTACCCTCTTGGTTGGTTCACTTGTGCAGGTGTGAACATAATAACTGAACCTGGGCATACACCAAAACAACTGGTTTAGAAAGTGAACCAATGAATGAAAGGCTTTTGCACATACAGTATTTTGGTCCTCTTCAATTTGTGCACTGTACAACTAAACAAGAGCAATATAGAGATATTCTTTAATATTATTTTACCTCCTTAAAAAGGAGATGTCTTCTAACCCTAACCCTGTAGCATACAATGCACTATATATTAATCCTACCTCATACTTACTGGAGATGTCACTTCACACTTGATGCATAGCGATGCATGGCAATGTAAATGTAATGTTCATGTTTCTTCAGAGACCCTGAGACAGCCTGAAAGCTGTCAGGGTATTGTTTGTGATTTTCTCTGGAATGTTCTCATTCAGTTCAGAGATGTATATCTATTCTATCAGTGTAAAAAACAGAGGACATTTGCTTTTACAGACTTAGAAACTTCAAAAAATATAAACTTTTCTGCAGAACAATGAGAGTCTGACAGTCAACACTATTTCATTTATGTTGAAAATAGCCTTTGTTACTCAACATTTTTAATTATTTAAGCCCATATAAATAAAGCTCCTTCTCCAGAAAATCAATCCAAAGGCAAACGACTACACATTGGACTTCGTACTATAGCTTCTTCGGCCTTGAGGGCCAGGAAAGTACCACTGTTTAGTTGAATAGAGACAAGAGGCTGTAGTGGACTGTTGAAGTGTGTGCTGAGTTCAAAAGGAATATGTGTGCATTTTGACCCAAAACACACTAAACAGAAAAGACAAATGGAACATGAAATGAGTGGGTGAGTTAAAGCTGGCTGATGAGTCTTTCAGGCTGCATGAGAAATCTTCCTATCATTTATAGCCCATGGCAACAAGGCCAAAGCTCTGTAATATGTAATGTTGTTTATATTAACAATATTAATATGATAGGGGTTGGGTTAGCCATTGCAGTGGTGGCTCAATGGTTAACAACCCCCTGTGAAAAAGATGCTGTTCCCATGAGATACATACAAAGTCCTTCTCACATTGCCTCAAATGCACACAATCTGTATATCTCATTGAGTAAAATGGGGGCTGAATTGCAGTCAAATAACAGAGAGCATGACAGAAAGATGTAAAGAGAAAATCACAAAGACACTGAGATAAAGAAAAGCTAAGATTTTCTCAAGCAGTTGGAGAAAAGCCCAGCGATAAAGTGCCCGGTAAGTTTCAGTGTGACATTTTCATGAAAGACAATGATGGACTCTGACAGACAGAAGAATGTGTGGTCATTCACATCGCCACTATACTCTGGGCTGCACATGATTCTTTTCTCATCAAACCCTCCCCTCTCCATGCTGTCTTCAAATCTCCTTTCTTCATTAGTTGTCTAGTTAATATAACTTTTAAATGTTAAATTTTAATGTTATTATTTATTCATTCATTCATTCATTTATTTATTTATTTATTTATTTATTTATTTATTTATTTATTTATTTATTTATTTTTATGTTAATTTTTAGATTTTTTTCCCACACATCTCATTCAGTAAATACACAACTGATCTAGAGCAAAAAACATTCCAACATCTATTTTGTCTGTACTTAAATAAACTCAGAGAAAACAGTTTTGAATATAGTCTCATAATATTTAAATTAAGCACATTTATTAGCCAATCATGTCTGATCAAACTATGTTTAAGCCCACTTTAGTACCACATTGCATAATAAAAATATATTTCTTTTATAATCTTACTGCTTTTTCAGTTAGGATGACTGGTTAATACATTTGCCTCACACTTGTGTGTGAGGAGTTTGTATGATCTCTCTGTGCTTTAGGGGTTTCTTCTGGGGACACCTGTGTCCTCCCCAGTCCAAAGTCATGCGTTGTAGGCTGATTAGCTGGCAAGCTGATGTGATAGTGTTATAGTGGCTGACTTGCATCTCTAAATTGTCTGAAGTGTATGAAAATGTGTGTGATTGTGCCGTGTGTTGGTTTGGCACCCTATCCAGGTTGTCCCCCGCCATGTACCATGAGTTCCCTGATAGGCTCCAGGTTCCCTGTGATACTGTGTAGGATAAGTGGTACATAAAATGGATGGATGGCTTCATTCATTCATCTTCAATAGATCAGGAAGGATCACTCTGGATCTGGAGCCTATCCCAGGAACACTGGGCATGAGGCAAAAATGCACCCTGGATGGGACACTAGTCCACACACTTACTCACACAATAGGAGGAAACCAGAGAACCCAGAGGAAACCCATTTGGACAAACTGGGAGCATGTGAAACAGGTTATACACAGATAGTAATCTGAACCAGGGCCCAACTGGCTGTAGCCAAAGACACAGGCATATCTCAAGCCGAGCAAGCATGCATGCCATGCAATATGCCATCATAGCAAGTGTTCAAACTTTATAGGGACAGTTCCAGATCTTAACCATAAACTAGCAGAATAAAGGCATATACAACATACAGGAAGCAGTGACTGAGTTACACTGGATGAAGTTGGATTTCACAGATGAGGGTGATGACCCTATGATGACTTTTTCATGTTTTATTGCAAGTAGTGTGTTCATATTGGTTAATTCAATGAGATGTAATGTACTACTAATACCTATGTGATGTAATAGAACTATGGAAAAATTAAGTGTGCCAATCTGGACATACGATTTTGGAAAATGGCTGCCATGGACAATTCAATTCAATTCAATTCAATTCAAATATTACGGGTCACACACACAACCACAGACAGTACGGTATGCATTGAAATGCTATTTACAACTCTCCAGTGAGTAATAAAGGTATTTTAACAGTAATTGTGTATGCATTATGCAAACAAATACAAGGTCTAGTCCAAGGCCTAAATAAAAGTAAATATTAAATTAATATCAATATTAAACACCAATTAATTAACATTTATATCAATTAACATAAGTTAATTAATGTTAATATAAAATGTTTCATTAATTAATACTAATACAATTAATTAAATTAATAATAAACATTAAATCTACATTTAATATCTGATCTACATTTCTGTCAAACTGTGTTATTTGGAACTGCGATCTATAATGTCCTAAAAGAAATGAAGCTAGATGAAAAATTCTGGACTTAAAATGTTAATTGTTTAGCTCATAATGAACAGCCAAACTCTATGCACATTAAAAACCTGCGTATGCATTCAAGGTCTTCAGTTAATATGGCTATAAATATAGAGAACTACAGCCATGGCAACTTGTTCTGTCAAGGCCAGCATATCAGCAGCCTGATCAAATTCAAATTAGTCAGCCGAGCAGGCCTCTATACAGGGACTCAGATGCAGTTAAAACATTAGCAGCCATTACCAGGAATTCTAACGTCATGAGTCTGTAGGATTGCTCAGAGACGCGCTATTAAAACTGTCTGTTAGGAATGATTCATCAGCTTTAATGAGGGCGAATCATTTAAATCTGGTTCTTGCTAGGCTCCACTCTATGGACAATTAAGTCTGATGAGAAGAGCTCTTCACATTTTCATTCTCCCTTCAGCGCAATCATAAGTCCCTTTTGACTCCAATTAACTGTCCCAAAATGGCTCCCACAAATACCGCATTATTTATTTATTTATTTATTTAAACTTACTTCAGGAACTCAACTTTTCCAAAATAATCATCTGGCTTTTTCATCTGAAAGCTAGAGATATATTCGTAAAACTATCCAGGATCCCTTGCATAAATTTATAATGCTGTGAAAAAGTATTTGATTTCTTCTGTTTTTATGTACATCTCATACTGGCAACCTGAGTAAACACACAATGCAGTTTTTTATTTATTTATATGTTATTGAAACAAAAATGTTATCTATCACCTATCACCAATGTGAAAAACTAATTGCCCCCTAAAACATAAAAACTGGTTGTGCCGCCTTTAGCAGCAATAACTACAACCAAATGCTTCTGATAACTGGAGCTCACTTTCTTAGTCTTTCACTTACTTCTAGGACTAGGATTTACTCCTATGCTTTGGATCATTGTCTTGCTGCATAATCCATATGCGACTGAGTTTCAACTTACGGATTGAAGACCGAACATTCTCCTTTAGGATTTTCAGGTAGAGAGCAGTATTCATGTTTCCCACAATTATTGCAAGTTGCCCAGGCCCTGAAGCAGCAAGCATCACCACATCATCACACACATTCCAAACAGTTCCACTTTCGACTCATCAGTCCACAGAACATTCTCCCAAGAGGTTTGAGGATCATCAAGGTGTGTTTTGGCAAAATTCAGACGAGACTTAATGTTCTTCTGGGTTAGCAGTGATTTTCACCTCACCACTCTTCCATGGATGCTATTTTTGCCCAGTGTCTTTCTGATAGTGGAGTCATGAACTGTGACCTTTATGGATGCAAGAGAGGCCTGTAGGTCCTGTGATGTTGTCCTTGGCTCTTTTGTGACTTGCTGGATGAGTAGTTGCTGTGCTCTTGTAGGAGTTTTGGAAGGTCGGCCACTACGTGGAAGGATCACCACTGTGCTGAGTTTTTCCATTTTGAGGTAATGGCTCTCACTGTGGTTCTTTGGAGTCCCAGAGCCTTTGAAATAGCTTTATAACCCTTCCCACACTGATTTATTTCAATCACCTTCTTCCTCATCATTTATGGAATTTCTTTCAAATTTGGCATAGTGTGTTACTGGGTAAGACCTTTTACCCAACTTCATGCTGTTGAAAAAGTTCTATTTAAGTGTTGATTTGCCTGAACAGAGTTTGCAGTAATCAGGCCTTTTTGTGTCTAGTCCAGCTGAACCTGTTTCATAGATTCTGGGGATTAATACTTATGGAGCAAATACATTTTCACAGTATTAGATAACTTTTGTGTTTCAATAAATAACATTATCATTTAAAAACTGTATTTTGTGTTCACTCAGGTTGCCTTTGGTTTATCTGATTTTTGAAACAATTTTGTATGACATATACACAAACGGAAGAAATCAAATACTTTTCCCAGCACTGTATATTATTAAATTGAAGGTAATTGGTATTGCAGAAATTATTAGCTTTATTGTGTTGACATTCCCACGCTACAGCTTTAAATGTTGCCATGGTGTAAGTACTTTTTTTTTATCTGTGCCTTTGTTACACTGACTACTTTAAATCATTGTGATCTGTAGTAGTTCTACAGACCTGAACACAGAGAGGGAAAGAAATAAATAATAACGACAATAAATGAGCGGGTTGGGGAATTTTAAGACATCAAAGCCCTTGCTATCTCTTGCGGCACGTAAACAGCTAAACGCTCCACGCGTCGAAGAGCTCTTTTCAGTGATTCCATGGAAGATTGCCACGTAGACAAGCATCCTGTAATAAATAAAATTAACAAACATTTCTGTAGGGTTTGTTCAAAGGCAAAGGGAGCCCAATGTTTTTGGTCCTGATAAGTGGTCTATACATCCCCACTGCTCTTTCCTGATTAGTTTAATCCAGTGAGAAGTGTGTGTCGGCGTTTTTGATGGAGCCAGACGCCGCGGACCCCGAGGGGAAAACCTTCTGATAAGTGCCTTTACCTTTCACCTCCACAGCCCCACACACACTCAAGTCTAATCTCATTTAGCCCAGGAAGACATGCTCTGGCATGGGGAGCGGTGATTAGCATCCACACAGCTCACACACACACACACACACACACACACACACACACACACACACACACACACACACACACATACACACATTTGCACACTCTTTCTGGTTACCTTTATCACTCACGCTTACACAAAACAGACATGGTCCTCCTCACACCAGACAACAGCTAGACCAGTAACCATCACCTGGGCAAGAATCTTACACATGCACTCAGGTAGACACATATTGTGTGTGTGTGTGTGTGTGTGTGTGTGTGTGTGTGTGTGTGTGTGTGTGTGTGTGTGCACGTTTGTTTATTTGCTCATGCACAGTGATGTTTATTACATTTATTTGAATATTTGTTATATTTGTAGTCGATCAATAAAGACATGGTTGCTCTCCAATTTTTGCTTTAGTTTCACACTTCAGCAACAAAGCTAATGTAGCTAACAAATATTGTAAATATTTCTCAGCTAAAATGTTCCATAAATACATGAATAAATGTTCATATACTTATACATCATATATGATACAATCTTATTAAGCCTTTGGCCTATAGTTTCATTTTTTAATTATGCTGGAGTGCTCATGAAACATGGTGTCAAAGGTTTCAAATAAGTGAATTGTTGTTGTGCTCCTGTGTTCAGTTTCTCTCAGATGACTGGCCTATCTTTATTTAATAAAATTCCCACCTGCCCTCAGCAAATAGCTTTCTTTTGGAAAAAGATTAGTTGCACATGTTTTTTTCTTGCTTTTTTCCCTTTTGTTTTTCTCTTAAATGCCTTAATTAATGATAATTTTTTTTATTTAATTATTTTTAATATAATAATGAGCATGTTTTCTGTCCCAGGGCTTGAATCTACCCATTAACCTAAAAGACTGGCAGTTTCTTGGACCTAGGGTGGTTCAATTTGCTTGATTCCTTGTCATGTACTAATAGCTAATTGTCACCTTGTAACCATAACCTAATAGTGTACATGTAGCTCATAACAGACCCCTTTCTTCTTTCAAGTTCTTGTCTTATTGAAGAGTTGAGGAAGTGTATTCAAAATGCTTGGTATAGTGCTCCAATCCTTTGACGTTTTTATTAATCTTGTTACATCTTCAAAATCATATAGTGTGTCTTGATGTTCACTGCAGGTGACTGTATTTCTATAGGCCTTGTTTTGGCCATGATTGACTGTCTGGGGTGTGGCAGCATTGGCAGTGTAACTAATCTCAACATTTTACCAATTCTATACTTAGAACTTGTGTGAACTGCTGAAACTTTGTAAATTTTCACGACCTTTTGTGTATTTCAGGGCAGGACAGAAAGGTGTTGGGCAATGGACATGATCGATGCACAAACTGTTTGGGACCTAAATATTTGTGAGAAGCACTTATAGAATATTGCCATTACTGCAGTATAATGCCATTAACAATGTGCAAAGCATGTGTCGCAGGCTTTGGAAATACTACTGGTTTTTCATTATCTTCCTCCAGTGATGCATGACCAAGAAAACAAAAAAATGGTGCATTCCTTCAACACATTGCAGCTCCAGGAACAGAAGTGGGCAGAAGACTCCACTAATCAAACCTATTGAAAAGAAGTGAGTGAAAAGAAGAGCTGTTAGCAACAGTATCACCATCCCACATAGCAATGGTCTTGGTCCGAATGTGGCCTTAGGATGTCACTGCTGGCGTGTTGCCGGCACTGGCATGCATCATGTCAGCCAAATGTGGGCCATGTGTGGCAACTACGGCACTGCAAACGTGATGGCAATATTTGCGCCAATTGTGGATGGAGGTCATTCTAGTGATTCTAGATCATTCTAGTGATTACGGGCCACATTTAGAATCAGATTGCAATTCTGGACGAGAATTTATAGTCCTGCTATGTACAAGCCAAGATTCTCTCTCTCTCTCTCTCTCTCTCTCTCTCTCTCTCTCTCTCTCTCTCTCTCTCTCTCTCTCTCTCTCTCTCTCTCACACACACACACTTTCATGATTTTAAAATGTGTTACTCTTTGAATTAGAAAGTATCTTTCAATTATTGATTCAGTCAGTGAAAATAAGAGGTGTCCAGATGAAAAAAGGAGAAATAATGTAAAAAAAAAAAACAACAACAACAACAAAAAAAAACTAGTTTTATGTGCTATGTTCTCAGAAATGTAATTCAAGACATTTCCATAAGGTTACTCAACCTGAACAAAAATATGCATTTTCATAAAAAGATCACATGTTGTATTTGAAATAATTATTAAATAGAATTAAATAAAATAACAAAATAAATAAAATAATTTTGCTTTAAAATAATATTTTAAAATAACACTGATTCACATTTTATTTCTATTAAAGAATTAAATTGCCAGTCACACCTATCTGGACTTTTTTTTTTTAAACACCACAAAAAAAAAAATCAAAATGATCTGATTGGTGGATGGGTCACATGAAAACTTCTGATTGAATTAAGCTGTTCTCACCAATGGCTCTGATTTTTCCGAAGGTGAAGTTGCATTCTGTCTTGAACAATTGCTGAAGGTAAGTGAAATTACCATCATATTTTATTTAATGTAGACTAGTGATAGGTGTTTGGTTTTTCTCGCACTAATGGTCATGCTGCATGGTTCGATGGGAAGGGCAGTTTCTCTGTGTCCTTAACAGTATAATTGGCATCTAGAATAACTCTGTCTTTCACACACAAAAACTTTTGCAATCATAGTGTTTTTTGACTTTCATAGTTGTTAATGACTGTTAAATAATAATAATAATAATAATAATAATAATAATAATAATAATAATAATAATAATAATAATAAAACAGTTGACATTTGGCCTTGCTCAATGGCCCACGAGTGGCAGCTTAACCACTGAGTTGTTAGCACATTCGCCTCACATCTCCAGGGTTGGGGGTTCAATTCCCGCTGCTGCCCTGTGTGAGCAGAGTTTGCATATTCTCCCCATGCTGCGGGGATTTCCACCAGGTATGCTGGTTTCCTCCCCCTGGATTTGCACCCTGTCCAGGATGTACCCCACCTTGTACCTGATGCTTCCTGGGATAAGCTGCAAGTACCCTGTGACTTAGTAGGATAAGCGGTATCGAAAATGGATGAATGGATGGATGGATGGTTACAGGCTGGTGTTGATATGGTTGAGACTAGGATTCTGGTATTGTAACTTGTTCTGGCCCACTGCAGGGCCATGTATGGGCTTTTAATCGGCATTTGGGCCAGTTATGGCCTATGTGTGGCCCCTGTTTGTAAACCGAATCTGGGCCGTCCATGGGCCATCATTCTTTGCAGTATGTGGGCCGAGGGAGAATTGGTTGTGTGGACCGGAGCTGGGCCAGAAAACAATTGCTATGTAGGGTGTACTGTAGTGTAAAACTTAGGGGTGCGTTATAGCCTACATCTGCCTCACACAGATACGCACACTGAGATAACTTAAGTGGCTGCATCTCATTCTCTAAGCTTGAGGCCCACTTTGGGCAAGATTGCTGATAGCATTTAACTGGAGCATCTGATGATCAAGGAGTAACACCAGGCTGTGACTTAACAGCAGTAGCAAAAATGCAGCAGGCAGATTTTAAGGTTAATTAGCAAAACTGAAGTTGGATCATCCACTCAACATAGATCTAACCCAGCTTGTGGTGTAGTCAGCCAAACACATAACTGGGCTATCCAACAGTGTATCAACAGAATTAAAGAGCTTCTATATCTCAAAAGAGCACTGAAGCTGCAATTTGAGAAAAAAAAAAAAAAAACATTATGTCGACAGGCTGCAGATGCCAAAGTACTAAGGTTGAGATGTATGCTTCCAGTACAGACACCAGTAGTCTCAAAAATAGTACAGGCTGATAAAGCCCTGTACATAAATCTGTGTGGCATGCAGCGCAGGATGGATGGAGTTAAGCAGGATACAGAGCTGATCACATTGGTGCTGCTGCTGAACCCAGAACTATAAAAAAAAAGATTCATGTCAGATTAAATCATGGCTAAACCACCAGACATGATTCATGAACGTGCAGAGTCATTTCAGCATTATAATTGATAATACGTCACAGTTCATTTCACAGTTCACAGTTCTGCGCACTTAGGCACAACATCCACAGCTACTTGCTAAACTGACTGCAAAAGTTTAGTCAATACTACAGGCAATAAAGACTTGATTGTGACCATAGACCTGAAAGATGAATTTCCATATTTAGTTGCTGTGGGTTTCAGGACATTTCTCCTCATTTACATATGTGGAGTGACATACATTTCCATTTGTAATAGCACTGACACCTAGGGTGTTCACAAAGTTTTGTGCGAGTTTCCTTAGATCCCCTACAAAGGCTGGATCTGAATGTACTCCATTATCTGGACAATTGGCTGATGACTGGACAGTCCCAGAAGCATGTTTTTAGGCAGACAAATGTCTTGATTGCACATATGGATGTGCTAGAACTGAAAGGTGATCATGAAAAAAGAGTCACTTGACTTCTTCTCAGATTGTTCAATGGCATGAAGCTCAACTCATGCTCTCTAATGAGCCTTCTTGATGGACCACAGAGACGTCTCAATTATGGATCTGGTCATTTAATTGCTAGTGGCCGCACATGCAGACTTTCTACATCTGGTAGGGATGTTATTATTTGTAACTCCAATACTGAAACTGGGCTTGTTTACCTACCACATACCCAGGCCACAGCTAAACTAAATGTGTTAATAAACAATAAAAAAGATAGATTAAATAGTCTGATTTTGGCATCTGTCTCTAATGTCTTACCATGTCTCCCTTGTATTAAAGTGAATAATTAAAATTAAATCTAATCGATTTCCACAAACATAGGTTATGGCATACAAAGGGAAAGTGTAAATGCTTACAGTGGACTACTCTGTACAGAACCATTTCTGTTGCATCATCACATCAAGGAGAATCAAATCAAAACCTGTACATAGTTCTGTTAAGTGCATTTTTTTCCAAATAAAGATAGATAGGACATCAAGTACACACAAAAAGGATGTGCATTTTTGAGCAGTGAATGAATGAACCTAAACTATATAGTCACTGTTTTGTCATTCAAAAAACATTTTTAGTTAATTGCAGGTCTTATTGCATGGTTTTTGAGATTTTGAGTTGAGCTGACAATTTTGTTGAAACCTGATATCCCTAGCTGTAAGCAATGGAAAGTTTGCTGGCGAACATGACTTTTCTTTAATGTGCTTTAATTTTACTACTTTTAATGCCTGCAGAAACACTGTTGGATTTGCTACAGACAAACGAGGAATGCAGACTAACATGCAGTCCAAAAGTGACCAGGTAATTATAATTGGCATATATCATCTCATCCTTGTAAATACATAATTTGTAATGATTGAATGAATGAATGAATGAATGAATATGATGATGAAATAAAATCACATTAAATAAAAAAGTTACAAAAGGTTATAGTTTAAGGTATGACATAAACTTGACATTCAAATATTTCTTTCTTTTTTCCTTTTTTTTTTTTTTTTTTTTACAATTCATTCATATGAAAACCAACGATATTACTCATTAATTAATTTAATCAGAATGGTACATGAGATGGTGTTGCAGAATAGTATGTGGATGTTCAGATTAATTCAGTACATTACAATCTTCATCACGAACTCACTTGAGAATTGCAATGTAAATCCTAAATTTCTGTAACCTGTGTTAGAGGTGATCCTGTAATAAATCCACTGACCACCTCATCTTACTTGTAATCACTATAAAATATTAGTCAGTTGTTTACTTGAATTCTGTTTCTATTTTACTTTCTGTACTCTGTTCAGCACTTTGGTCAGCGTTGCTGTGTGAAACGTGTTATACAAATAAATTTTACTTACTTACTTACTGAAGGCAACTGACTTCCATAGCTCAGAGTTCATCAATAAACATAACAACCCCAGTCCTTTGATAACTTTTGAGTGTTTGCATTCCTGACAGGTGAGGGTATGTGCTAAAGTAGATATGCAGTGACACCCAGGTTCAGGTATATTTAGACAATAGACAGTCATGGACCAGTTATTCACAATACAAAACATGAAGGCTCTGATTACCCAAAATAATGGTAAGATGATGGCTTGTCATTGTCAGACAGCTCTTTCAAAAAATGCATTTCATATAGTACTACTTTTGTAATGCAGGCAAATATGTATGTTTTGTTTATGTGAAACTTTCAAACAATACTGTTTGATTCTCAAATTTGATTTACTTTCTCAGAGATACAAGTTTTTACACATTATCTCCTACACACCTTAATACGGGACATTGGGTTGTTCAGTCATGGACAATTGAATCCACTTGTCATGGTGTTTTTATTTAGTCATAGCACATTAAAGAGTAATGTCTCAAATGATACATTTATGTTCTAGTCGATATTACTTTGAATTTACACTGAGATATAAACGAATTGAAGAGAAAAAAGACTCAGATGATGGACTATTTGCCTAACACTAATGTCCATACAGATGACATGGTTTGCACTAACCTGTCCCATCATGCAGCACAGAAGTAAGGATGTTTGATGTTAATATAATAGAATGAAGTTTCAAGAAACATATGTTGCCTTAAGGAGTGTATCTCATACATGATTTAAAAGAAACTTCCTGAAACAGAAATAGTATATGAATAATTTATATGCCACTATAATTTGATAGATTAAGTAAATAGTTAACTTATTTCATGTGATAAATCACACTAACAGACAACCTCTAGACCAGGGGTGGGCAATCTTATCCGGAAAGGGCCGGTATGGGTGGAGGTTTTCATTCCAACCAAGCAGAAGCCACACCTGAATCTGTTGAAAGCCAAGATCAACTGATTAAACAGGTGGAATCAGGTGTGCCTCCTGCTTGGTTGGAATGAAAACCTGCACCAACACCGGCCGTTTCTGGATAAGATTGCCCACCCCTGCTCTACACACACTAGCTACACTATCCATTATCCAAGTATGTTTTCAAAGCTTCTTGTTATTTCACAGTATTTGCTACAACTTGCAACATAAATAAATTAATGATACTTCAACATTTTATGTCACCTATACTATTGTCACTGTTTTTGTTTTTCTTGCTGTAACATTATTTAAAAATTTCCAAACATTACTGCATAGGTAGCCAGCCAGATACTAAGCTATCTAATTCGGATAGCTGGGTGAAATTGTCACCATTGACTTGCTGACTAAATCAACAAGTCATCATACATGTGAACCTTTTTTTATTATTATTATTAATTCCCACTTTAATCACAATGATAACATTATACATAATCAATCCATATAACACATTGAGTAATAGTTCCGTTTGCACATTAAAAAAGGTTGCCACTAATAAAAAAATGTAGAGCCCCACCTGCTAACCGCATAATTGCAATCTATCCATTCATAACATCATCTTCAATAACAACTTTATCCTGGTCAGGGTGACGATGGATCTGGAGTCTACCCTGGGAACACATAGGAAACCCACACAGGGGAGAACATGGCCAGAAACTCCACACAGACAGTAACCCAAGTTCAGGATTGAATCCTGGACCCTGGAGCTGTGAGGCAGCATTGATAACCAATGCATAAATATAATTAGAATTAAACTACAGTTGTCAATATTTGTTGATAAATCTGCTAATCAGCTGGACTAGTATATTGTAAATTATTTTAAGTATCAAGTACAGTATTAAGTCTTAGGTCATAGTATGTGAAAAAAGACACAGTTTGAATCGTTCTCTAGAACCAGAAAGGAAGAAGTATAAATGAGAGTGGCATGTATACAGAGTGTACAGCATGTGGTTGTAGTTTAACACCGTGAGAAACAAATATAATACAGATTTCCTGGTCTACTGTCAGACCGCTGTGCTGATTTTGTTTAAAAAAAATTATTTTCAATAAGAGGGCTAGGAATCCACAATCTCTGCTGATTGTTTAAAATTTATTTCATTTCAGTTCCTTTTAAATGTATTTGAATTAGAGGGCTAGGAATGCACTGTTTTACCAGACATTAACTGAATATTATATAAAAGAAAATGTTTGGTAAATGAAAGCTAATGCAGTTGAAATCCTCTAAGAATTCAACAATGCATAAGTCCTTGCAGATCTGATGACCAGCAAATTCATTGAGTTCTAGACAAGACACCAATCCAACATATAGTGTCTTGTGAGTTTTAAAAATTTTTAAGTCATCTACAGCAAGGCATTTATTAAACAGCCATTTATTTCAAACAGCCTAGAAAATCTCAAATAAGTAACCAAGCAATGCATGTACATATTTATCCTTTTCTGAGTATAATATTTTGTTATGTCATTGTCATCTCCATGTTCGGTTAAACACTCATGAATTCACCCTCGAAGTTTTATCAGACCCTCTTTTCAAACCAACACAAAGCCATATTTGTTCTGGTCTTATTCACAGGAAGCCATCATCATATAACCAAAGACCTTGCCTTGAAAACACTTTGTGCCTATCATTTCATAAAGAAGACATTCATAAATCCAATTTCATTCCAGGTGGGTTTGAGTTCATATTTAAAAACAAAACATAGTCACCGCCACACAAAAAAGACTGTATTAATTCTGATCCTGCCCAAGTCTCTCACATTGTTTGGCTAAGCAGTGATCTGACCTGGTACTTAATAGTTAGATATATTTTACACTGAATTCTTGCAGTTTATTGAGAGCCAAAAGTCCATGCACCAGTGCCAGAAGTCCATGTCACTACCTTGTCAACGTCACTACTGTATTTAGAACAGTCCACCACCTACATAATGCCTGATTGGCAGGGGTCCTGTGGTAGATATTTTCCATTGAAGGACAGAGTAGAGAGGGGCTGACAAATTGTGCTATAGGCAGTAATGATACACCTACAAAGGTGCACCTATACAGGGCTGGCTAATAGGTGTAGATACAAGGTGAAAACTCATCATAAATACTGTAGTATACATACTTGTTATATATTTTAGCTTATAATGGGTGGACATTTAATTAATTCATTTAACAGAGACTTGAGTCTATATATGGACTACGAGGACCAGAGGCTTTAACCACTATACCAGCAGTTACAGTTCTGCATGTGATGACAAGGTTAGAAGTTTGGATCTTAGGACTGCTGGAAAGACACTGTAAGGTCCATGAGCAAAGCCCTTACCTTGAAATGCTCCAGGGTCAGGTAGTCAAGGTTGCAGTGAATACGTAGGTTATCCCAGGAATACAAAAAACATGAGGCAGGAATATATACCCTGGATGGGACACCACTCCACCACAGGGCAGCATGCACACACACTCACACCTAGGGGCACGTACCTGCATGTTTTTGAAAGTGGGAAGAGAACCTGGGAAGAAAAACCCAACACAGAGTAACCCGAGCTCACAATAAAACCAAGGACCTGTGAAACAGCAATACTACCCACTATTATTATTTTAATAAAATCATTATCATAACCATCATAGTCATCATCATCTTTAGCAACTGCTGAATAATAACAATGTCAACAAAACCATCATCATCATCATCATCATCATCATCATCATCATTTAAATACGGCTCATTTAAAGCAACAAAAGGACATGTAAGTTGCATAAAAACTTTTAGAACACGGTGGTGTTGTAAATGTATTGCACATGTACATGTGTATTCAAATATGCAAATAATAAGGCACGCATTAAAGATATACTATATTAACATAAAAAGGGCTGTACAAATTGATGGCTGAAAAACAGGCATGTGTTTGTGTTCATGTTAGCAAAACTGGTGTGGAACACTGTGTTTAAAAGCCAATAAGGAAAACCAACTATAAAACCTAAGTATGAGGTAAGTTTTTTATTAGTGATTTGAAAAAATTCACATCACCTTTTAAATATACGTTTCAAATGTGTAAGTAATTTGCGTTTCTTACCATATCAAAGAAAGGTGTAAAAGGGTGACAAGTTAAAAGCAAAACTGGTGGCTTTTTTAAAAAGGGGGGTGGGAGGGGGGCATCATATACTTTTGGCCTTCACAGTCATCATCAACCCAACCAAAGAGCTATGGGAGATTTTGGACCATCGTGTTAAACAGCATTTTCCACCACCATCTTTTGGAAGAATGGTATTTATCCCTCAAGTACAGTTCCAGAGACATGTAGAATCTCTGCCAAGGTGCATTGAAGCTGTTCTTGCAACTCATGGTAGCCCAATGCCTTATATTAAGTCTTTTATGTTGGTTTTTCCTTTAATTTGTCACCTGCCAGTATCAGTCACAATGAAAACTGAAAGATGGCAGACAATATGTATGCATGTATTCATGATAGGCCTTCTTTGTTATTAGTATGATTCTACATGCAGTGATTTACATCTGCTGAATAACAGGAAGTAGGGATGATGTACAGTATAAAGCATCTGTTACACCCTCTGATGAAGTGCAAATCTGGGATATACATCTATGTGTGTGTAGTGAATAAGATGCATTCATGTCTGTCTGTGCATGTATGTTTGCATTATGATATGTGTATTCATGTGGAGATATTACCATTTATCATAAACCCATGTACTGCACTATTATTGCTATTAGTGGGTATTATCAATATCACTATTGAATTGTTAGTTTGAATGATTGCTTTGTGAACAGTTGTGTTGCTGCTCCCTCTGTTTTTGTGGATCACTTGTGTTTAGTTGAAAACCTCTTGTGTCCTGCTGCATGTGTAAATCATTTTGGATAAAAGAATGTGATAAAGGAATACATGTGATGTAGCCTAAATGAAAAATTTGTGTATGTGCACATACATATGTGTATATGTATGTGTACATGTGTGTGCATATATGAGTACATATGTGTGTGTATGTCTATGTGATTGTGTGTGAGTATGTGTGGATGTGTGTGTATGAGACAGACAGAGAGACTTTATCCATATTGTCCCCTTCACTGAGTCACAGGGGGTAAAGTCTCAGTGTAAATCACTTTCCCTTCTAGAAGGCGTACGTTTAACCAGCCGTGCCGTGATTCCTTTTCTCTCAGCGCAGGCCTCTCCGCATTTCCTTATCAGCTCCTTCACCAGTTCATTTCTTTCCAATGAGAATCCGGGGACCCCCAAATTCAAACAGCGGCGCCTCGCTGCTTTCCTTCAGTCTTCAGTTCGAATGGAACCCCAGATCCAATTTCAGATAGACTGCAGGCTTTAGCACTGATGCTTTTGAGACTCTCCCACACAGAGACAATAGTTCGGAGCTTAAAATGAGATCAGCCCGACCCTAAACCAGCCAATAATATTCCTATTTAAATGTAATATATTACACATCGAACTGCATCAGGTCTGAGATAACCATATGCCTGGCTGAGCATAATAAAATATTTAATAATAATAATAATAATAATAATAATAATAATAATAATAATAATAATAATAATAATAATAATAAAAATTAAATACTACTTATTTTAAACAATAAAATATTATTATTATTATTATTATTATTATTATTATTATTATTATTATTATTATTATTATTATTATAGTGCATTTCATTTTGCTATATGCTTCATTGTTTGTTTTATTGCAGGAGAAAATGATTACACTGAGACGCAAAGGAAGGTATTTTTCCGAGCAACAATATCATATTCAATTCATGCTCATTGATTTCAGGATGACTTTACAGGAGACAATTAAATAAATGACCCATGGGATTCAATTAAAAGTGTCATGGCCCCTTTTTACTTTTGTTTCACATCTTTGATATTTTGGTCTCAGTGTGTTTGAAGAAAGAAAAGGCTCTACGTGACCTCCTCCTCCTCCTCCTCCTCAATGATTTTATCATTAAATTAAGCCTATAAATGACCTGAAAGCACTAGCTGTGGCATGAAATTAAATAAAAATAAAGAACAATTATGCTCTTTTTTCCTCTGATCACCAGCTAAAAAGGAGTCCAACGTAGATAAGGCACAGCTTACAATAAAAATGTCAAGAAGAGTTTAAATGATTTTTAGGGCCATCTGTAGTGTCAAATAATCATTTCCCCTCTATTATTTTTCCTCTAAATGTGAAGAATGCAGAAAAAGACTGTGTCAGTTCAACATGGCCTGAATGATCACATCCATAAATTAACATCCAATTATACTCACATGCTCTTGTACCACTATCAATTTCACTACACACAACCAGAACATAAACATAAAAAAGGTTTTGCATTGTGACTAAGGATTTTGGATAATCCTTTAAATCATTTATATAAAAAAATAACTATTTTTAAATTATATGTCATGATCTGATACTAATTATTTAACCTACTCTTTTAAACTTGTATTTTGGTTTAGTGGCATGTATATACAGTAGAGATTTGAAGTTGATCAGCTGAGACTGAGAGGACTGAGTGTGCCTGGTTGAGCTATATATATATATATATATATATATATATATATATATATATATATATATATATATATATATATATATATATGGAAGTGAGCCTTCATTTATGAAAGTGATCCTTGAATTAGGTCTATCATTGGCACGTTTCAAAGTTGCTTTGGGGAGCTGATGTAAAACTTGGGTTCAGTGAAGTATCACCCTCATTTACAGGGGCAGATAAGAGGCAAAGCTGTCACAGAAAATCTCCCTCCCTCCTCCTTTCTCCCCTTATATTGAATTGCACCTTGGGCAATAGTGCAGAATGGTGAATCTTAACTTCGCCCAGCGTGTGTTCTTGGCAGATAAGTAAACAATCTGGATGTGAAATGATTTTTTTTTCGTGTTTAATTAATGCAGTAATGCTATTACACCTCGCTGTGCAAATCCCATTGCCTAAGACCTGAGACAATAGACAAAAAGTGAATCGCAATCCTCCTCCTGTTTTTGCAGCCAAAAAAACCCCCCAAACTGTTGTGCGAGTGGTTTCAGCTTCAGAAGCTCATGTTAGTTTTACGAAATAAAATATAGTGGAGTAAAGTCTATAGGAATTATAGTGATTATGTGAATCATTTGTAATTTGATACGCCGATGTTAGTCTCACAGTGAGTTGTTCGGCTGCTGCAACGTGATGCAACGTTTGTCCGCAATAACGAGATTTCCTTGGGTGTTTAACAGAATATGACAATGTTGAGAATTATGGATTACAAATAGGGTTTAATAATTAAACTAATATAAAGGCCTCACGTATAGGCGCGGACCGCGCTCACGTGCACTCGCACGAATATAATCTAACTACATGCGATTTTAGATTCAATTAAAAAGTTTTTAAAGAAAAGAAGACGTTTAATAAAATAGTAACATAATAAAATGAACGATCATTAATAAGTTATTTTAAATTACATTTACAGCGATAAATTAAAATGCTTCAATAAAGACCTATACTTATTTAGAATCGCCTCATGCAGGTTTAAATTGATCCATGACATGTTGAATTAATACTTTTACTCCTAAAGGTAAGGGGTTTATTAACTGGTGCTTTTATGATTCTTTTCTTTCATAGAGGATTTTACTTGGAACGATTTATAATAGAGAAACACTCTGGTGAAGGGTTCTCCATAGAACCATTAAGGATTCCCCCAGAATGGCACTCAAAGAACCATCAGGGGTCTAAGTCAGTGTTCATTTAAGTCCACTTGGCCTAACTTGAACACTATATTGCTTGGTGTTTGTTTAAAATAAATAATACCAGCTTGTCAATGTTTGTCTCTAAGTAGAGAGTTCCTGTTGTTAAAGACGGACGATCAGTTTGTATGTTGAGCTGAGGTGTGTTCATGTACTGCTGCAGGTGTTGATGTAGAAGAGCCGAGCAGGCTGAGCAGGTCAGACTGGCATGAAACCCTTTGGGCGACACACACACACACACACACACACATTCACACACACACTTCCAAACATCGCAGCACATAACCGGGCCGCTTAAGTATCTCTCTCTCTCACGCACGAGCGCGCGCGCGCGCACACACACACACACACACACACACACACGCACACACACACACAAGAGTGAAGGAGCGGATAGCCTGGTTAGAAACAAGATAGCCTTTAAACCATAGATTTCACTGTGAGTATTATAGACAGAAAATTAACTGAAATAATAAAAGGCATTCCTTGTTGCCGCTGCTACTGGCTAAATCTGTAACTGATCCCTTACGAGAATCCCTGCGGGGTGAAATGAAACCCGACAGTGTTTATATAAATTCAGCTTGACACAGATGACCACTGTAAGAGCTCATTCAACACTGCAGGTTAATTCTGCACTGCATGTAGTCATAGTAAATGAGTTCATTCTATACTGTAGCGAGTTTACATTCAACACTGTGTAAAATACTTCAAGTTCAACACTGTGAATTTGACATTATGAAAGCTATGTAGCAGTGTAAGTGTTAATTCAGAAACACACAAGCCAGATTAAATATTGTTGTTAAGGTTGACAATATTGTGAGAATCAAGTTGTTAATTAACTACTTTACAGGGTTTTATTTCTACGTATGAAATAAACTGTTCATTTTTAGGTGAAAATATTAAACATAAACGTAAATCCTGTAGTTGTTAATACAACATTGCAGGTGTTCGTTCATTTAACTCGTTTATATAATGTGCCACAGATTTTTCCTGTGTAAATGGTGTCAGTCAGATGCACAACTTGCCTACATCAGAAATAGTACAATAATCTTCAGAAGAGTCAAAGCTTTATTACTCTTGTGCCCAAAACGGAACAGATGCTAAACGGCGTGAGTCTTTTGGATGCTGTTGTTAGTGTCAGGATAAATTGTAATTCGTGTCTTTTGTTCGGGGCGCTGGGTTTGTCTGAAAGACCTTAATTGTGTTGCCGTCTAATTTGGCTCGAAGGTCCCTAAAGAGTCCAGTGAGATAGCCGAAGGTTTGACAGCGGTGTTATCTCAGTGTCATCTGTCCCCTCTCACACACTGTGCTGTGTACACACTCCTGCTGCATATAACCTCTGCATATATCCTGCTGCAAATGCAGGCTTAATTAATTTTCACATACTATGAGCAATTATTATTGTTTTAAATTTAAACCCATACGGATGCTTAAAATGCAATAATTTTAGATGAATATTTGGTAGGACTAGCTATGTATTTAATAAACTTAATTTATTATTATTATTATTATTATTATTATTGTTGTTGTTGTTGTTGTTGTTGTTGTTGTTGTTGTTTAAAAAATAATGATTTGTGTAACAAGATGTCCCTGTAAGGTAAATATAACCTGTTTGAGGTGTTAGTTAACTTACCCTATACCCTATACAGTGATCTTAAACACAAAATTATTTCGTCGAAATATGCGGAAAATATTCACTATAACCACTTTTGTATAATTTTGAAGACAGATTGTCTTTATTCAAAATGTCTTTGCTCAGGCAAATGAACAAAGAATCGAGGTATCACCCATTTGGATACATCTTCCTTTCCATAACATTAGTACAGCTTTTAAATTACCATCGCAGTTTAAAAATAATAAATCATAATAAAACCACAACATCATTAACTGCTTCTTTTTAAATTCCAGCTCCTTCTTCGTCAGATGAATTGAACGCGTGACTAGCACTGAACCACAATTTGAAAAAAAGAAAAATGTTTTAAAAGATATCATTTTTTTTCATTTGATGTTTTAAATAGTTGTCTAATTTTGTGCACCAGTTTGATAAATAGCCTATAAACAATATAACCCGTATGTTCATCCAACTCAAAAAGTTCTAAGCGTGATCCAAACCATTTTATCTGAGTGCTAAAATATAAGTAGTACAATATACAAGAGATATGAAGGGTGAATGTCACTTGTGCAAACCAAATGGGCCTTTAAAATAAGATAATAATAATAATAATAATAATAATAATAATAATAATAATAATAATAATAATATCATGAAACAAAATTATTATTAGTATAGCATCAAAAATGTACATAATAAATAAAGTTAAAGGCATCCTTAATCGGATAGCCGATAATAAATGTTATAACATTTACATTTCTTACAGTTCAGGGCTCCTTGATCTTTCACATCTACTCCCAAGTTCCCATGCAGAGGTCCGGAGGGAAAAACGAGAATGATGAAAAATCGAAAGTTTTTCTCCAGTTCTCAAAGTCCTCACGGCCTCTACAAAATGAGCTTTGCGCGTCTGTTTGATCGCATCATGCTGCGCAGAGATCAAGCTTGCCAAGAGCGACACTTAGGTCAGTTTACGCGGTTCAAGTTTTCAAAGAGCAACAGCGTCTTTTGGCTGTTTTATAACTGTTTTTATGACCTGTTTTTTTCTTTAACATTATTCAAGTTTCCACAAAAAAGAAAAGAAAAGAAAAGAAAAAAAAAGAAAAAGAAAATTGTCCTTTCCCTCTTTCTACGGAGGGTAACACAACTGAAGTTTCCGTGGAGCTGTGCGTTTTCTTCTGAGCTGAACACCCTCTATTTGTGTGGCTATTAATTAATTTTATTTATTTATTTTACATCGTTAAAGTTTCCAGAGAGAAACGTCTTTTGGGGTTCAACGTCTTTTAGGTTCAAAGAGCAAAATTGCCTTTTGTTTTAACATGGTAGAAGTTTTCGGAGAGTCCGACTGTCTGTTTGCTCTTGTAACGTCGATCCTCTTTATGTGAGTGTGTGAATATTGTGTTTTACGTGGTTCAAGTTTCCAAAGCAAAAATTGTCCCTCTGCTCAACTTTTCGGAAGGTTATTTTACATGGCCGTGGCGTGCGCCGTCGGATACGGGTCGATGCCGCTCTTACCCATGCCCGGGAATAGGATGTAGGCGACGGGCGGCTGCAGGCTGGAAGCCGCCGACCACGCTGTGCAGTTGCAAGGCACTACATAGCCTGGGTTGGTGGGTGACGGGTGGGTGTGTGTGTGCTGCCCCGGACACGCCAGGCCGCCAAACGCCCCGTTCTGGTAGCCGAGTGAGGAGGCGTAGGGCAGCGATCCGGCAGCGGCAGCGGCTAGGGCGTGTGGCATATCGGCCATCTTCTGCGCAGCGCTGGAGCCGAACTGAGTTGGGTCAAGAAACGAATAGGGCGCAGAGGCCGCCGGCGGCAAGAACGCGCGCGCTTTATCCGGCCCGGAAACCAGTAACGAGTCGGCACCGGAAACCGGAAGTGCTTTCAAGTGTTCAGCGTCGCCCAAGTAGGGCAGCGGGAACACGTATCTGTCCTTCTTGAGCAGGTTCTTGGGCTTGCGCCGCGGCCGGTACTTGTAGTCCGGGTGCTCTTTCATGTGCTGCGCGCGCAGCCTCTTGGCCTCGTCAATGTAGGGCCGCTTCTCAGACTCGGAGAGAAGCTTCCACTCGGCACCGAGCCTCTTGCTGATCTCAGAGTTGTGCATCTTGGGATTCTCTTGGGCCATTTTCCTCCTCTGGCCGCGGGACCATACCATGAAGGCGTTCATGGGTCTCTTGATGTGATCAGCCGGCTTGGACATAGCTGTTTTTAAGCGACACGCACACCGTTCAGTCCTTGTAAAATAACGTCAAAATGCTTTATGTCACCAAAACCGAGTGGAGAAAATAATTCACCTGTCTTGTTGACGGACGCCGGTCATGCCAGTTCTGGAGAGTCGGAGAAGAACTGTAAAAAAGGCATCGGTGAAAAAATCCAACCGCGCAACTCTATCGAGTTTCGGAAAATCGCTATAAATGTTTCTTTCCTCTTCAACACAGAGTGCAGCAGCCAAAAATCCGCCGAGGTGAGGCAAAAAAGTCCCGTGGTCGACGAGTGAACTCTGGGTGTTTGTGTGTGTCTGTCTGCGTGCGTGTGTGTGTGTGTATATGTGTGTGCGTGAGTATGTGTGTGCTTTCTCTTCCCTCTCGGAGGTTTGTCGTCTTTTGCGAAGCACCTGGCTTAGGAAATGAGTAGAAAAAGCTCGTGAATGGAAGCCAAAAGGCGGCGGAGTTGAAAGGCTGGGCTGCACATAAACGGCAGGGCGTTCACTGTCCAACCTGAGCGCCCAATCAGCACTAAGGCACACACACACACACACACACACACACACACACACACACACACACACACACACACACTAAGCGCAACACCTACGGACAAAGCGCACACGCGCGCGCACCATATACACGCACTCACACTCACACACACACACGCTGCGCGGACCATATCACAACGCCAATAAAGATTTGAGGAGGCATGAATAAAAGGAGGGCCAGCTACTCCACTCTCCGTCCCCTAAATCCTTTTAGTTTAAGCTGTACACACACACACACACACACACACACACACCCCTCTGGTTAAATATTAACAATCATTAACACGCGCGCAAGCTGTTTTTAAAGGGGCAAAAACTAATCATAAATATAAACCTTGATATTCGGGGTCACAAGCGACTAATTTTAAATAGGCTTAAAAGTTATTATTATAAATACTGAACACACCAAAGATATATATATATAAAAAAAACAGTATAAAATTGATTATGTTATTGTTTTTATTAAGTAGTTGTAATATGTATTCATTCGATTAAGACATATTAGATGTTTCATTTTAATGCATTTATATGTTAATTTACTTTAGGGTTGCTTACATTGGGTTCGACTTGTATTTACGTATTACAATACGAATACACTTTAGGCAGCGAGTGGCAAAGAAGTGCCCTTTGGGGCGGGGGGGGGGGGGGGGGGGGGGATGGTGAGAAAGAAAATAAATAAACACAAGTAAAAGGTTAAAAGTTCTCCAGGAGCAGTTTGTATAAATATATACAGTACATCCGAAATATAATATATAATAAAGCGGCGTTTGAAATAAGAGTGCTGTGCGTCTGAACAGTCTCCCCTTGGGCCAATATTTATTAAACGAGAACAATTGTCCAGAAGTCTCCTGGGACAGGCTACGCTTAGTGTGTGTGTGTGTGTGTGTGTGTGTGTGTGTGTGTGTGTGTGTGTGTGTGTGTGTGTGTGTGTGTGTGTGTGTGTGTGCACACCTGTTTCGCAGCTCTGATCTCCCAGCAAAGCGCCCTGGTGTAAAACATGCCCACATAGACCTCATATTGAATGGAGGTCAGCACACACTGATGTCCACACTCCAAAATCAGACATTATGAACGCTTTAGAGCCTTGCCTGTTGTCAGTCTATGCGAAGCGATCAAAGTGATGCCACTGGGGTTGTCGCCCAAAACAACTGGACGTATTGTTTCTGTCTTAATTATTATTCTTTTGGCTTAACATGACAAAATCCTTATAGTGTCGGATTATTGGCTCCAATAACGATTAAATGAACTGCAGTGTGAATTAACACGCAAAATGAAAGTTCGTTTATTTTTGCATATTTTTTCCCCGGTTAATTCTGTATTTCTGAATTTGCTTAGTCAAATAATTAACTAATCATTTTCGTGTATTGAATATAAATTGTTCATTAAAAAAATGGTTTTGCTCGTGCCCTTTTGTCAAAGTAAATTCGGGATTAAAAACAAATGAATGTTTGAACGAGTCCTGGTCACGCCGGAATGTGTCTTTCTTTATGTGATTTATTTATTTTTCTCCCAGAGGAAGATGTTTAAGGCAGCCTGTATTGAAGGACATTAACATGTAAATGTGACTGTTTAAAAAAAGATCAGTGTAGTAAAATCAGCCCGAGGCGAGACAAGCTGAGAAAGCTGATCTATCAGAGGCTGGCTCTGATTTGAATCCTCATTGAAATACAGTTTTGGCCCAGTGTGCTCTTTAGCACAGAGAGATGGCCCTGAAGATGTGCCTGCAAGTTAGCTTTTTTTTTTTTTTCTTTCTTAATATAACTGCATGGTATATTCATCTACATTATAAATTGCGCATTTCATATTTCCACAATCTAGGCTACAAGCGAGAGTCTGGATTAAAAACATCAGCGCCCATATTTCACCAAGACAGTACAAATTACTGTGCGACTTCTTATCTAAGCTACAGTGGAATGTTGAGGTGTTACGCGTTAATAAGTTTTTTTTTCTTTTCTTTGCTGTTTCACCAACAACACTCACTTGCACTTATTGTGTTTATTTTAGCTCTTACCCGATTGTACACCTTTAATTTAACAAGCTTTCAGTAATGCACATGCAATAGGCTTTAGAATGCGGATATTTAGAAATAATAAATGATAATATGCATTATTTTTCAAAAAAAAAAAAAAATCAATAATAAATGTAAAAACTCTTGTTTTGTACGCGGTATAATTTGAACTGAATGGATTTAAATAAAGAGGGTTTCTTATATGCTGATATCTTTATCAAGCTTTGCCTCTCAGCCTCCCACTCCATTTCACCAGTGCGTTGTAGAAGCATAAATTACAGCGGGGAATAATGTAAATTATTGGGGGAGGAGGAGGGGGGGTAATTTTCGTGAACACCGTCCATTTTAGACAGAGAGGTGAAAATCTGCACAGTACAACAACAACAAAAAAGTAAAGATTTGTGAAATGAAGCATACGAAAAACAGTTGTTATGAGTTAACCACAATAGACCGTATAGAAATTGCATAGCGTTTCCGTGTAATTTGAATTAAAAGACGTGTCCAAAGTGTTTAGTTTTATGATGAAAATCCCAGCGCAGACTGTCTTCATCTGAAGGCAGGTTGCAATCAGTCAGCAAAAATAATTAGTAGAGAAACCAATATGTTCATCATATTTCAGAAAATGTTTTGAAATTGCTATGAAATTAATGCACAGAAATAATCCAACTGGAAGTGAGAACGCTAAATTGTTTTTGAAAGCTAAATCGAACGTGTTCAAATATCACAGGGCTTCGCTTTTTTGGGGGTTCTTCTTAGCGTGAAACTTTTAACTTTGAGACAGTATAAGAACAGGAAAAAAGGTGGACTGAGATGGGAAAAAAAGAAAAGCATGCATCCTGAACTGAATAGGCGACATCTTAAATCTCAGCGGAAATATTTCCCCCGCACTGACTCTCTGACCCACAGAGAGCAGATTTCAAATGAATTAGGCTATTTCAAATGAATTAGGCTATATGCGTTTCAATGAATTAGGCTATTTTACGAACTAAACCTGAACCTGTAGCCTGCATGCCACTGTCCCCGCTTTTCCTGCCGCGCGCCGACACTGAAGCTAAATGAGGTCACGTGAGCCAGAGCAGCGCTCCAATCTGCGTGCTTGTGATCTAAAGACTGAACGCACGCGGCAGGCGAGCGCCACTGGTCGCTTGGTAACCCACACTGCGCACGAGCCGTATCAGTTTGTATTGGAATGAATGAGCGTATACAGTATACAGTAAGTCAATTAGCGGCATTTCACACGAAGGGAACCTGCTCGAATCTGCACGTTAATAAACTGCAGTTAAACTTCAGATTCAGTAGATAGTATCCCTTACATCTGGAACATCTCAGGCCTATCATTTCAATCATACCTGGACAATAAAGCTAAATGTTCAGTGAATAGCTATAAAAAAAAAAGACTATCTTGTAGTCAATGCACATTGGTAAGTTTGCAAATGTTTAGTAGTCCTGTGCAAGCATCACATTACCTATATTTACAACATTTTACGGGCACCCATCCAGGGAGACCTACAGAAGTGCTCCATTAAAAACACATCCTCATGCTAGTACAGGTTAGAGTATAAGAATACTATCAAGCTAAAAGAGTTAGTGCGGCACAAAAAAAGGTAGAAGTCAAGTATTATAAAAAATATATATAAATTATATAAAATTGTATAAATTAATGCTGACTATATGACACATTCCCAAATCTAACACTTCCACATTAAATTATAGCTATTACTGAAAATGTAGCCTACCCAGGGAGATTAGTGCGCCCTAAATGCGAGTATTCATCATAAGTAGGCCTATGCGACATCACTGGATAATATCCAGTCAAAACCCAGTGTATAAATTCTGGAAAATATCTAAGGTGTATGCTTTGAGAAGAAGGAGAACATTTGGTTTTAATATAATTGTAAACATTTGAGGGGATCGGTGACCTGTACAGTAGGCCTATTATTTATTTTTATTATTTCATTGACGATGTATATATCCAGCAAAATAATATAATATATATTTTATTTACCGGTGTAAATAATCCAGATGCAGGAAAATTCCAGTGTGTAGCAACGAGGCGTCGTGTTATGAACACAATCACAGTCACCTAACCCTATGAAATTTGAGTGTTCAATTATGAGTTAACTTTGCGTTGACTGTATTAGATTTACCCTAATTGCACAGACTGTTTTGGTTAAATTAACCAGCTAAAGGACAATAAGCCAACCAACACTCTAGCCGCATCAGACTTGTGTAGGTAAAAGGTAAAAGGGATTATAGTGTATAGGGTTTTAAAAGCATTGAGTGCGCGCGTGCTGATAAATTACAACACAAACCATGTGTTCTAGAGATTACCAACCAATGTAACAGAAGACCATACTGACTGCAACACATCAGTCTAAATACAGGCGTAATGTGTTCTCCTCCGTCGCATTAAGATGTGTATATTCTGTCTGTCAGTGTGTATGCGGCTCTAATTCTGTCCTGACGCGTCATAAACAGTTTTAATAAGGAGTTGTAGGAGTGCGCGCGCAGTTGGCAAGGCGCGCGCTGTCGCTCTCCATGGTACTGATGCGCTAAAGTGGCTTTATACACCAGGAACTTGTGCTCCCACTCAGGACTCCCCTCAAACCCATGTCGGCATTTTCAATGGCTTTTTTTCTCTTATTTCCATCCTGTTTGCTACCGTGATTTGGCTCGCATGATGCTGGCACGCACATACTTTCTCTGCTGAGGTTTTGCTCCAGTGTCCTGCAGGAAGGATGGAAGAAGTGGTACAGTATTTGTAACTTTAAGTGTCATATTCTTTCCTGTTCCAACATCCCCCCTCCGTGGAGTTAGTCAATTAAAGATTATTTCAGGGTATTACAGCAAAAGGAAGGTGTTTACGTAAAATGAGGAGGTTGCAAAACGGTCTAAAAAAGGAGCCAATATAATTTGTGCACAAACGTTTTCTAAGTAGTAAGCTACAGGTAGATCATAGATTATATATATATATATATATATATATATATATATATATATATATATATATATATATATATATATATATATATATATATATATATATATAAAGTAAACACATAAATGTATATAAAGTAAACATAGCAGTCAACAAACACCTAATGAAAGTTTAAAAATAAATCATTAAATAAACATAAAAGTGGGGTGTTTCTAATTTTTAATAACGTTGTAACAGACCTAATACACATACAGAAAACACCCAAAGAGAGAACAAAATTGCTTCCAGCATTTTGGCATGTGAACACTTAATAATGCATATTCAGGTAAGCTGATTGTAATGCCAGGTTGGTTGCAAATTTGGAACCCTACTCTAAATGTACATGCTACCTTTCTGCAACTTCCAGCATCTGCTCATTCTGATTACCAGACTTCAGGGAAGGTCCAGAATATTGCCCCCATTCTGAAGTCAGTTTGTCGAGAAGGGTTGACTTTTCTGCCCTCCCCCATCTTCTTCCTCTCCACACACTTGCATTATTTCACATATTCAAATTGGCAGTGTTTGTTCTGGCCACAGCTTTTAGCTTCCATTGCTCTCCAGTGTGGAAATTGATTTTAGTTAGCTGTCACAGCCAGCAGTTTTCTGGCACCTCTGCAAAAATATATATTTACAAAAAATTGCTGTTTGGTTTGGAGAAATTTCATTAACCCGCACACTATTCCAGGCTATTTTTGAGGAGCCACGGGGGTGAGGATCCTAATACTATTTTGAGAAAGCAGTGAAAAAACTGCCCATGACCCAGGATTGGGCTTCTTGTGTAGGAAAGGTCCAGTCCATCTTCATTTGTTTACATATCTGATTTCACTCTCACACCTCCAATCCTTCCACATCAATCTATGATTATCAATAGCATGGGTAGAGTCAAAATCAAAACCAAAATGAATGCAGCCGATGGGAGACATCAAAAATCAAATCGACAATTCTCATGGCCAAATCATTTTACAATATGATGTTACATTGGGGAGGGCGAAGCTGAATGAGGGCCTCTCATTGCTGTGTGCCTCATGGAGGGAGCAGAGTTAATGGAAAAGGAAAGGCAGATCCAGTGATTGAATGAAATAAAACAGAATGGAAATTAAAAGAGGTTCAAGGCATCGGTTGATAATGAAAGAAGAAGGGCAGTTCTTCAGAGACAGAGCAGAAAGCATTGCACCACTGTACAATACAATTAGGATTAAAGGGGCCAGTCACAGATAACAGCAGATAGGGATAAATTATCACCCAAAGAGAAAAATGGGGCCTCTTCTCTGACCTTCATTAAGAGGAAGAAAAGCTTTCAGAAGGCTGGGACAGCTTGTAGGGGAATCTCAGCCGTCTCATCTCTTCCCTGAGGGGTCAGCTGAAATTTAAACCAAACAAACACTATAAATGGATTTTAAATGGTTATGCACTCCTGAAATACCAACTGACACCAATATTAATAATATTTCATAAAGCAAGCTATATCAGAAATTCAAGAAAATGTATGTTTTATGTTGTGTTATTATTTAGTGACACTAAATGAACTAGAAAATCAGGTGAATTACAGAAAAATTATACAATGGAAATTTATATTGTTAATACCTCGCCATGGGCATATTAGGAGTGAGTAAAGAAATTATTTACAAATGAAATTAAAGCCTAGCATTCTGAATTTCTTTTAGCATTTGACTCCACCAGCTATATAAAAGGAAGCTCTAAAAGAAGAAAGCCTAGAAGAAAGCATTTTACAGACCCAGCCAAGAAATGAGGTGCACAGAAGGAAAAAATAAAAGGTCAAGCATGAAAGTGAAGCAATTAAAAGATCTGAACACTTCTGAAAGCAGATAAATTGATTTAGATGTCAAGCTCAAATAATAAACATTGGTATCGGGTGCTGATTGTTGTTTTTTTTTCTCGTACACTGCAATCTTTTAAATTATTATGAGTAATCAGTTCTCCTTTTCATTTACTTTTTGTGATTATAAATAGACCAGCCGTTCAAAAGACAATTCTATTTGGCTTCCCACTGGAACTGTTCTCTAAAGTGCCTTACAGAGGTTTGGTCTTTTGAGTCGGTGCTCCAGCATGTTGATCAGAAATGAAAAACACACTATTATTTCCTTTTCTTTACAGCTTTTTCCCCTTTCACTTATTTGAAGCTGTTAAAACTACAGGTTTTCACCAACAACCATAGACTTGCCATTATTCTATTCAAAACATACTGGATCTTCCGGTGCATATTAATCAATGCTTTTTATGAGTTACTGTGCAGACAAGTGAGCAGTTTTTCTGAAGTAGCTTATATATGTTTATTCAAGAACAAACAAAAAAAGTTTTGAATGCAACAAATTACTGCATCCAAAACTGATGCTCAGGGAGGTACAGCTTCTCAGTGTCTAGAACTATTAGAAATCAATGCACATCTCTCTCTCTCTCTCTCTCTCTCTCTCTCTCTCTCTCTCTCTCTCTCTCTCTCTCTCTCTCTCTTCCTGCCACTCTCTTCCTTTCTATATCTCTCTCTTTTGATTCTAGAAGCTATTGTAGGCTGTCAAACAAAAGGGTTTTCATCAGAGCCTCTTAACGTAACCCCCCTACCCCTCCCATCTCTCTCTCTCTCTCTCGGCCACCAACTCCTTCTATCCCTTCCCTTTCTCATTCATTTATTCCACTGTGTGTGGAAATAGGCCGGGCAACAATTAATTTCTGAGTGAATTCAGCCCGGATCTATTACCCACTCTGTGGCTCCTTTTGCTCTAATGGAAATCTATTTCACTTCTCTTTTGTGTCCAATATAATTTAATGCCCATTTTATTAATGGCCTGAAATAATTATGGAAGCCTTTTGTGATTTTTGAGTATGTTTCATTTAATTGTGCAATAAATGTCTAATCAGGGCTCCCATCTGAAGCCATTATGGCATTAAAATTAACAATTATGCCACAAATGTCTTGGTGAATGCGTCCGGGTCTATAGAAATCGCTGCAGATAACAAGACACACATACATCATTCATGAGATTTTTTTTCGCCAACTAGAAAAGGACAGTGAGAGATAGGAAGACCAGACTCAGAGAGAGAAAGAGAGAGAAAAGTGTGTGTGTGTGGGAGAGAGAGAAAGTTTCTTTATTCCTTTCAAAAGAGGGGATGCCCAAAAGATAGGGTATTCTAAAACTGTGTCACCCACTCTACTTCCTTTCTTCACTGGTTTCTCTCTATCTCCCTTTAATTTGCCTTCCTCTTTATTTTTTCAAGTGACAGATTTCACTCGGGGAATGGAAATGTATTAAGCGTTAACTTCAGTGATAAAATATCTATCAGCCCTTTGCGCCTCTTGCCTGGTCTTCCATTCTAAGCTGCGTGGCACCCATTTCGCCAGCGTGGGTGACCGAAGGCAATTAAGGAGACTTTCTTCTCTCTCTTTCCTCCTCCTCCTCCTCCCTCTCCCTCTTCCTCTCTCTCTCTCGCCCTGTCTCTCAACTCATGGCTCGGCTGCTCAGCACACCAACAAGAATTGTTTCCTTAGTTGCCAAGTATCCAAATTTCACGGTTTGGCGGAACTCCATCTGCCAGGAATAAAAAGCCTCGTCAGTTCCTCCTTTTCACTTCCCAGCTAATATTCCACAATTGGTTTTGGTGCATCTATTTGAACTGTGCCTGTGTTTGGCTCTGTCTCTTGATCTGCAAATGGCCTCTAAGGGTTGTGGATTGTTTTAAAGTCTTCACCTTATGTTAATATGTATTTTGAGAGGTACTGTGTGGTTTTGAGAGGTACGAGTCTCTCAGTTCTCCAGGTGTATGCTACTAGCAAGACAACCATAAGACAGATTACGTGACCCTTAATTATTTATGAACTTTTTTTATTTGTAAGTAAGCAGACTGAGTAACAGTTTGATTAATGTTTACATTTGATTTAGATTAAACCACTGAACAATAACAATATGGGGTAGAGGTCTATACTGTAAAGAAAGTTTTTCAAACAAATGATAAAACAGACAGATTATTATTGTTATTGGTACAAAATATGAATGTGAACTACCTAAACAGATTTTTAAAAGATCATTTTTCCCAGTCATGTTACATGGTTTAATGGGGCACATGGTGATTTGGTGGGTGGCACGTTTGCCTCACACCTCCAGTGCTTTGCATAGTATTGGGGGGGGGGGGGGGATTTTCCTCAAACACCACTAGCGTGTAGCATCTACATGCATGTGACGGCCGCCATAGTGTGCCAGAACGTCCACCACACACCAGCTACTAGTGGAGAGGAGAGAGTGATGTAGCTAATCCAGAGTTGGGGATTAATAGGGGGCCATGATAGAGAAGGACCAATGGGGGAATTTCACCAGAACACCGGCATTACACCCCTGCTATTGTACTATACAAGTCCTAGGATTTTTAACTACCACAGAGAGTCAGGACCTCTGTTTAACATCTCATCTGAAGGACAGAACTGTTTTTACAGTATAGTGTCCCCGTCACCATACTGGGGCATCAGGACCCACACAGACCACAGGGTGAGCGCCCCCTGCTGGCCTCACTAACACCACTTCCAGCAACAACCTTAGTTTTCCCCTGTTGGTCTCCCTTCCAGGTACTGGCGAGGCTCAACCCTGCTTAACTTCAGTGTGAAACCAGCCAAGAACTGCAGGGCGATATGGCTCTGTCACGTTTTAGCTTTAGTCTATAAAGTATTTGCTGTGAGAAGCATTTCCTTTGAAATTGCATTCAACAGGAAATGCAGAGCATTCATCCCACTAAATGATACATACAAATCTATTAAAGTTCCTTTCCTTTAAACTGATTCTCTCACATTTAATAATCTATTTAAATGATGTGCAAATTAACCTTGGCATTTGCACAAACCCACTTTTATAAGTCACACCTTACACCTTTCCCCCTCTTTTTCATCTCTCCTTCCACCCAATTTAATTCCAGGCGAAGGATTTCATGGTCAATTTTATTTTGCTCACTCTCAAAGAGTCCATCATCAATTCTTCAGAACTTTTCATGTCCTCTTTTCTCTCCAGATTCACTGAGAAATTGCCTATTCAGGTCGCTAAATAAGTGTGACCACCATAAATTTACTACAACGCCCTGTGCTTATCAATAGGCATTTGGAATGCTAACCTCCAGCAGTAATTAGTTTAACGTCTTTGTTTATCCTTTACACAGATCACACAGCTTTCTTTCTCACACCATTCTATTCCTATCCCTCCCCTTCTCCACCCTCTCATGCTGCACCTAAAAACCTTGGGTGAATAGCACATAAGTAGCAAGAGTTTCACCTCTGCCGAACCACACCTCTTTTTATGGCTTCTTATTGTACACTGGCAACAAATAAGCAGGGATTTTTTTTCCTTTTGGCATCTCTCCAGGTCTTTAAACATCTTCTCGCATGCTTTCCATTGTCAACGGTGTATGCACAAAAATATGGTTTGTACTGCAGTGACCCTCATCTGTACTGTATTGGCAACAATAAAAGAGATATTTGATCCTGACTATTCAATAGACTGCATATACTGTAGTCAAAGGCTGAGGGGAATCAGCTCTATTAACGCCAGCTTAGGCTTAAGGGCAGTTAGTGAACAGGCCATCTTTGTCACCTCCTCTTCCTCCTCATTTGCATGAAGACCAGGGAACACAATAGGAGACCAGTATACATCTACTTTTTGGCAGAAGGATAGGAGAAGGGATCCCATGACTCCAGGATTACCCTATTATAGCCGCAATGTTTCACTAAGCTCTAAACACTGACACACATTCCTGTTCGGCCCGTTCACTTACAAACACGTCTTGTCAGGAAGGCTTACCGAAATCTACATAATCCGCTCTCTCATCACAATTAAAGATATCAGTGAACAATGAAATTGCCTGCTCTTTGGTTTGTTTCGTCTTGCTTTAGAGAGTAGGGTTATGGGAATATGCCTGCACTCTGTTCAGAGGTCGGCCTCCACTGTGAAAGTCACACAGAATAAGGATAGAATAGATGGAAAAATGAACAGCGAAATCTGATGTGACCACTATTATTAGCAATTCAACCATTTTAATTAATTAATTATTTTCCATAAAGAAGAGACTTTTCCCTGCTCGCTTGTTTTCTATTGACTTATATTACTTCCAGTCACAAAGGGTTAAAGTTCACTCAGAAAACCCCAATTTTGCTTATTTGTTTATTGATTTATTTTTATTAACTACAGAAAGAGAAATGTTCTTTTCACATTTGAAGTTCTCTTTCAACAGGGCAATTTTATTCTATTTAAAAGAATAAACTAGCATAGTGATATTAAATGCTACATAAGGTGTAACACACATAGGTGGTATTCCACATGGAAATCTAAAATAGTTACTATTGTGGAACAACTATCCAGTTAGCTTTATGCTATACTTATAAACTGTTTTTCTATGTGGTCCACTGAAGGTGAAGAAGAACTCTTAATATGTTCAGTTCATTAAGAGTCCATTGTATTCCCTAAATAAATAATTGTTCCTTGAACTGCTGTTATAGTGTTATATGTCTCTTAGAAACTGTCTACAGAAATCACAGAAAATATGGAAAACTGTAATATTGGGTTGTGTGGTTATTAGATAGGTTTGATAATTCTACCCTCTCTATGTATAAAGCGCTTTAACAGCATACTAAATCCATTTTCTGTCTAACTCTCACTGTTCAGTAGCAGCTACTGAGAGATATCAGAGCACTTATCTAGTAATTTCTCGTTCAGAAGCTAACAAAAGTGTCCAGACATTGGAGTACTCTACCAACAGTTTTAGTTACTACTAATTATCCTGACCTAATACATTTACATTTATACCAAGATCTAGTTGCCTAAAGAGCATATAAATCAGAAAGATCATGGTCTAACTGACTGAGTGGACAACAACAAATGACACATAAAGAAACATAATGAGTCAGTATTAAATATTTAACTAATAAAACATGACAGGACATGTTGTTAATTAAGCAATACAGCACAAGCAAGTGTGTGGTTATACTGAATATCAGCACGGCTGTGATTCGGCCGTAGTCAGGAGGCTGCAGGCCAAGTGTTGTAGCTAATCACCGCTGTGCCAATATTCAGTGTAACTGTATGATTGCGAGTGTGATATTGTTTTTGTATATTTGTATAAACAAGAAATTAATATAGATTAACAAACATTTTATACTCAATATGGCCAACTGTATTTTTGCTCTGCTAGCGGAAATAGATCCCAAAGAAACCACAGTCACTTTATAGCATGTTGGCTAGCACACAATGATTTGTACGTTCCCATCAAAGGTGCTTCCGGTATAATTGACTTCCCTTTTCCTTTTCATCTTCATCTGATGAGAGAAAGGTATTGTTTGCCATGTTCGCTGATGTTGTCGCTAACTCTGCTGTAGTAATGGTTTTGAACTATCATAGAATTGGAATTTTATGTGGCGAACACAGATGAGTGGAATGATACAAACAGTGAAATGTCCCAAAATGTCCCAGTGTGACTGTACAATATATAAGCACCCTTGGAACACCGCTCATCTAATTAAATAAGTGGACCAGAGCTAACTGTTGTATAAAGGAAAATAATCAATGACAGATAGGTCTGATGCCATTACTGCCCCCAAGTTGATTGCTTTTGAAATAATACCACATCCAAAGTGTTTTATATATCTTATACTCTAGCAATTTGCCAACAATTACCATTTTAATTTATTAATTAAATACTTTTAACCATTTATTGTTACATTTCATGTCCATGAAATAAGTTACTTTTTGTGTTCACTTATGTTAACACATATAAGCAACCATAATCTCACCAAACTTTCCTGTTTCTCGTTCTTGAAGTTATAAAATTCTGACACATTAGATAAATGTTAAATAAATGTCTCCTATAGAGAAATCTTCACCATTTCAATCAGTATACATTAACACAATCCTGTCATTTGAAGTATACAGCTGCCAATATTGTCAGAGCTGCTGGAATGGAAAATCAATCAAAGACCTTCTGACCAATCAGATTCAAGAATTCAACAGTGCTGTGGTATAATAATTATTTGTAGACATCAACAATTAACACTAACACAGAGTTTGGATTGCACATATTGAATAAATCCAGTCATACATGTTTGAATTTGAAATGCTGTAAAAAATAAATAAATAAATAAATAAACAAAAGGAAAGAAGATTATGTATATCCATCCATTTTCCATACCATTTATCATACACAGAGTCATGGGGAGCCTGGAGCCTGTCACAGGGGACTTGAGGGACAAGGTGGGGGATACCTTGGATGGGGTGCCAACATATCACAGGGCACAAGCGCAGACATTCACACACTACGGACAATTTAGACATGCCAACACTGCATGCCTTTGGACTGGGAAGGAAACCTGAGTACCCAGAGGAAAAGCCCAAAAGACAGGGAGAACAATGGGGAGGTGGGAATTGAACCCCCAACCCCAGAAGTAGGAAGAAAATGTGCTAACCACTAAGCCACCCCTAAATGCTGTACAAAAAGAATAAATTATAATTTATTTAAAACTAAAATGTTCCAGTTTTAAATATTGTATAATTGTACAATAAATAACAACTAGGAATAAAACAGTATTAACTTGATAGTATACATGTAGTTGACACAGACCTTTGGACAAGTTGAATTTTATTGGCTGTTTAAGTGACGCCAGTCCCTGTTCGATACTTACTGAATTAAGTGTTAAGACAAATAAGTGAGATGACCTACCCAGTGACCCTCATCATCTGCTAGCTGACTGATTTGTGACGTCTGACCTTGATAAGGAGGCACTAAAGCCCACAGGCCTCATAAGCATGTGATTCACTGGCGTATGTTGGCTTAACATATAATTAACAACCAATTAATCCAAGATTGTTTGTCAACAGTCTTGCCTGTCTCTCTTCTCTTGACCACAGAATCGACAGTCATACTGCAGGCAGGGCTGACAGCAATATTATCTTAAGCTGCTTGTTCCAGTGCTGTGACCTGGCCTAACGGACTAACAGCAGATCTCTCATATACACACAGATGAAAGCACATGAACTTACCTACTGCTACCTAGGGCCTTCACTAACACACAGTGTCTCAGTCATGCTAAGTATTGTGGAACTCAACATGAACTGTCTGAACTGTATGCTCCTACAATCTGTGTGTATAATTGTGTGCAACAACACCCAGGCTGCTATTAGAAAGGCCAGGATGCTGATAAATAAAAAAGGGAAAGTGATTTGTGTGTAGTGGATGCACTATGATGAATAGAATTCAAAGGGCTGTGAGGAGGCAAAAAGACAACTAAACTAGGCATGAAGGCTGGCGGTAATTACTGAGGGGGAAGAAAGAGAGAGAAATCATTAAACAAGTGAATGACTTACACAAGCTCATTAAGGCTCATGCGATCCTCTTTATTTTCCTTTTAGTTCAAGGGAGACAAAAGAGTGACAATATCCCAATAAATGTTGTTTTCTCATCCCATTCATTAAAAAAATACTAAAGTGTGGGTGGATTAAAGTTTGATAGCACTCCAATGGGAAATGATTCTTCTCTTTGAAGGCCTGCAAAATCACACAGAGGCAAGTGAATAGGCAAAAAAAAAAGAGCAAGGGATAGAAGAAGAGTACACTGTTGTACACTGTTTAGTTATGTGTTGGGCAGAAGTAAGTGTGCGTGGGTGTGTGTGTGTGTGTGTTCTTGTTGTGAGGTAATGTCGGGCTCTCCCCAAGCTTACCACGCAGATAGGAACCACCAGGGGTAGCAGCAGGAAGCAGGCATTTGTGATTTATGGCTAGCAGCGTGGCTGATAAGAAGACTCCCTTCATTTACAGCCTTATCAGGCACACTAAAGAAAGGCCACAATTTGCCATGTTCTTTAAAGCCCCAGATGCAACTAATCTCTCAGTGCGTACAGACAATCTGCCTCAGTAAAAACTATAGATCACACACACATCGAAAAGATCTTGGCCTTCGCTTTCCCTCCACCACAGAAGCTCCACTACCTAAAAGGACTAATCTAAATGGACAATACACAGAGCTGGTTTCAGTATACAATGAGACACAAAAAAGGCTAATGCAAGACAAAATCAAAACCAAACAATGTGAGAAAATAAATACATACAAAATACTTAAATATATGTAAATATATTGGACCTGCCTGGTCCATCCTGATGCCCTACTTCTGGTTGGAGTTCTCATCAATTGGTAGTCCCATGCTGCTGAGGATGGCCCCACATGGTGCAGCCTACAGATCATTGAGATTCAAGTTCGAAGTTATTATAAGCCCAAAGGGCAATTTTTAGTGCAGCATAACATTTGTAACCATATCATACAAAACACACAAACAAAACACAAACAGCAAACACAACGTTCTGACATCTTACAAATTTAAAAGCCTTACAGCAGTGGAAATAAAAGAACATCTGTACCGATTGCTTTTAAGTTTAGGCATACTATAATGTATATCAGAAGGAAGCATTTTAAATTCACTGAACAGTGGATGAGTACAATCTGCAAGAATAGCTCTAGCTTTCTATAAGACAACCCGAATATTGAGGATGGTACCACATCCTCCAGAATTCAATGGGTTTTCGGTTAAATTCAATGGGTTTTTGGTGATGTTTTAAAAGCTTTTACGTGTCTTGAAAAAGACCGTTGCTAACAAGTGGCTAACAAGAGGTTGTCGGGAACATTAAATGTCATCACACCGAACAGGAAAACTCATCTACTACAGCCTCGTTGTGTATATTCGCGCTCTTGCAAACTATTCCAAATGAAACCTTCCAACTTATAGATTTATCAGTTTATAGTATTTTCCAGTTGTAGTTTTTTTTTTTTTTTTAAATTGTAGTGCTATAAATTCTTTCAGAAGCTTAGTGGTGGTGACGTTGAACTCATGCGACCGTGGTGTAGCTCATTTTTATAGCCTAACTTTAGCTTTTTACTTCTGCCGATTGTATTTAGGCTTCAAAATTCATAAAAGTTGTGTTCATTTGTGAAGACTAATTTGATTAAGAGAACGTGTAAGAGTCATAAACTTTTGTTGGTCACAGCACTTGTTTTCTGCAATAATCCAAAAGCAATTGAAAAATTCTATTGGCTTTTTGGTGAGGGAACCAAGATGACGCTAACTTCCGGGTTGGCCTAAAAATATACATCATCCCTGCAGCACTCTATTGTGTGTTCTAACAATACCAAGCACAATATTTACTATTTAGAAATGGCACATTAAAAAGCATGACAATAAAAGATTTATTATAAGTTTAACAGGAAAATGTGGAATAAAATAAATTATTATAATAGAACCACTGATTACCTACCTTTTATCGTGTATGAACTAAAAATGTATTTTAGTACATCTAAAAATGTCTAAAATGCTTTACATTTGTTTTTAACAGTTGGTAGTGCTATAGAAGTAAGCGATCTCACCACTCAGAATAGTAATGTCATTTCTTG